>NW_017307341.1:455049-458815 GCF_000935625.1 Nanorana parkeri
CCAAAATTACATTTTATTTCTAAACAGTCTTATCAAAATAATTCCCAAGGGGTATTAAACCCAAACAATGTACTGTATAGAAAAAAGACAAAGAAACAACCCCCATAGGGATGTACTCCTTGGGAATCACTCAAACAATCCTTTTATTTAAAAAATATAATAATGTATTAAATAGCAATACAAAAACTTAAAAATAAAAAGCATGTGTGCATGTCCTGCTTGTTATCTATATATAAATAGACACAAAACACTTTCTAGAAGGTCTGGCCAGACCATGTATTGAATTTATCATACATGATTTAAAGGCAATCCTCTTGTAGCTTGCTAGTAAAACATTGAAAAGGGTTATCCTTGTGACGTCACGCTTAAAAAGTTAAAAAAATCAAAAAGCTGGTACGGAAAAAGTAGAAAGCCAGTATACGGCGATAGCAGCAAGATAGATCACTGTAGGTAGTAACGCCACATAATAGTATATTGATATGAGTATGTTGGTGTAGATGTATCCAAAACGATCTGCCGACATTACAAACCAAACATAGGATAGCCAGTTGCGATGAATCAACGCTGCACGATGTAATATGGCCGCCCTGCATTCTGATAACGGATTTATATATGCCTAAATATAGTTTTAGTATATTCGGGCATATAAAAAATGTGTTATTTCGGATTCAGACGAACCGTCGAATCAACTAAATTTCGTTGATTTGCACGTTCGTCCGAATCCGAATGCACGTGTATAATGTTTTGGAAGATTTGTAGAGGGCAAGACAAGATAGACATACCTCCTGGGTGTTCCTCATTTGGAGGCACAGTCCCTCTTTTAAAAACAAAACAAATGTACTATTTAACTTCCAAAATTGTTATACGTTATTAAACCTTTCATCCAACCTCTAAACTCTTTAAGGAAAGGAAAAATGGCAATGAAAAGAAGAACTTGTGGATTTAATTTCTTCATACGTACTTATGAATATTGCTGCTCTGCTCACCAAAATAAATTTCATCGACTGGAAGGGTTTTACTGATAATTGTTGTCCAGTCCTGCGGTAAACATATACACAAGTGTATCTACGGCAGAAACGTGTACTCAGTAAACTACAAAGCAGTGATAATTGGTTAATTAGAGGCATCCTTAGCACTTGTCAGATAATTAGCCCTCATGGCCTGCTCAAGGAGGACACTGGAATGATAGATCATTGAGGCTTTTAACAGAGTAAAGCGTGCCCATCGACTGAAAGGCTTAAAAGGAATCTTGTGTTTCATTTAAATGTAAAGCATCCTTTGGTATGTCTCTTATAAGAGTGTGTTGATGGGATTTTGTTCACGTCAGTCAGGTTTTACATTCTTAAATGAGTCTATGGGAATGCAAAACCTGCTTGAAGCAGGTCAGAAGAAGGCCAACTGCAGGTCACAAGGGGGCCAACTTCATGTTAGAAGGAGAATAATTGCAGGTAATTGAATTCACCTATAATTAAATTCTAAATGATCTCAGAAGCTTCTTTTACTGGTGCCATTGACACAAGCTCAAAGCCCATCATCACTGCCTGTAAACATGTGGGACAAGAGTAGGAGTTGGACAAGAAACAAACAGAGCACCAAGGCCTCCTAAAATACATATTAATTTTGTTTAAAATGATACTCAAAAGGGTAAGTAGGTATTTCCTTTTAGAATATCTACAATCCAGCAGACACAGCTCAGCTCACATGTCATAAAACCAACCACCAGCTCTCTCAATAAATGTGTTTCTGGGGCCATGCCCCCTTCTTCAGAGCCTATTGAGTAGTTCACAGAAATGAACGGAGGCCATCCTCTTCTCAAAGAAGAACTTCACTGTAACCTATGCCAAGCTGTGCTCTAATAATTGCCCCTGTATGATAATAAAAAATAAAACATACTTACTAGTCCATGGAGTCTGGCGTTTTTTTCTTTGCAGTCTAAATTCTCCTTGTGCCACTCTGCTTCTGTGCCACCATCCTAAACCTCGTGTCATCGGGAATCAATCATCTTCTCCTCATTTTCACAGCAGGCTCCCCATTTGGAGAACAAACCTAGGCTTGCCATACACCAGCGTTTTCTTGTTCAGCCCCACCATCCTTAATACATCATGTGCATATGCAATGTACCTGCTCAATCGCACACATTGCATATGGATGATAAAATTCAATGAGCATAGATTGTTTTCATGCGAGTGCCATCGATGCTTGGTAGTAAGCGTGTGTACAATATTAAATCGACCCGCTGAGTTCTGTAAACTATGGGCTTCCTTAAAGCAGAACTTTCACCTCACCTGTTTCTGTCCAATCTGTTCCTGTCTCTGGTCCTTTGTTGGAAAAATGTGCTGCTCTTCATTTCCTCCCCATCTCCTCCTCACTGCGTGCCTCCAAATTTGCTTTGAAGAGCATTGCAGCAGGCACACTTCCTTTCTGTATGACTCCCAGCCTTCCCAAAGACCCAGTAACTGTCATAGACACACCCCTTGAGCAACAAGGGTGCCAAACACTATTGCTTTGTGCAGCACATAACTTCCACAGAGCCAGTTTCATCTGGATTAGAAAAGGATAGCTGAAGAGCCTGTGTCCTCCCTCTGCACACAAAATCCTAGGACTCAGGAATTGCTCTGTGGCATTTGTAGATTAAACCAATGTCTTATGCTGTGGAGTGTGTAGGGACTGCTGGAACAGAAAAGGCATTTTCCCAAACTGTTGCCGCAAGTTTGGAAACTCACAATAGTCTAAAACAGGGGTAGACAACCTCAGCACTATTGCTGTTACTACAAGTCCTATGCGGCATTGCAAGTATGGTATATGTTTCAGTCTTCCAGCAACCACACAAACCCGAACTATCATATTCGGGGCAGAGAGGCCCTTTAAGCAGTAGAGACCATTTATTTTGCTATAAATACCTTAGACTGCCCCACTGACTGTAGACAAGTGCAAGGTTTGCTGAACTGTAACTGTGTTATCCAGTGCCGTTTTCTTCAATTATTATTAAGAGGCGCCGGCAGGACAGATGGGGAGGGAAACAGAAGTCAGCCGTTCTCTCTCCCTCTGGCAATATTACAGGTTTAAGCAAATGAACATCTGCATATTGGAGCCCTCCAGATTACAGGACAATAAAACTCGGCAGCTGGAAAATTAATGGCAAGCAATTTAGGCCCAGCACTCAATTCCCTGAACCAAAATAAAAACACAAGCTGTATTTATAGCCATCGCGTTATCTCGCAGGATGGGGGAATGCTCATTTAAACTCCTTCTAACTTAAGTAGTAAACTATTTTGGGAGGAAGTTTTCAAAAAGTTCTGGGTCTTCCAATGTCTTTTATGTGCATTTAAAGGGGACCAGTATATGACTGGGCTTATGCCAGAATCTGAACATTCAATCTGCTTATTTGTCTTACGTGGTACCACTGGGGCTTTGTGCTACTCTTTGCAATGCAGGCTGATCATGGCTGGTGGGAGGGACGGTGCTGTACATAGCTTCCTGAAAGCATCACAGCGCTCTACCGCAATACTCCACTCAACAGCCCTCAGCCCTGATCAGTGGCGGAGCTAAGGAACAAAGGGCCCTGGTGCAAGATTTTTTTTGGGGCCCCCGCAAAAAAAACCCACAAACACAGCGCTCTCCTCCCGCAGCGCTCGGCCGGCTGTCACTTTCTCTCCTCCCCGCTGGGACACAGAGCAGCGCCCAGCGGGGAGGAAAGAAAGCACGGATGCGCTGCTGTATCAGCAGAAAAATTGAACTTTTGGCATTTAGCCAAAAGTGCCATTTC
>NW_017307341.1:459216-459837 GCF_000935625.1 Nanorana parkeri
GGGCCACCGTCTATAGACGTACTGCGGCCTGGAAGTGGTTAAAGTGACATTAAAGTAAAACATTTTTATCTCTCCACCCAATGCTAATGTTAGCACTTACCTTCACTGATGTCTCTTAATCCGATCTTCTTTCCTGATGTTTTCATCTGTCCCTCCAGCGGGGCGGCGGGGCTCCCATCCCGCGCTGACTCCGCTGTCATTGCTGGCACTTCCTGTCCCACAGTGTCTGCATGCAGGTGCATGCGTCCGTATACTTACCTTGCGTCTCTCCTCGTCTCCCGCCCGAAAATCCGAACTGCGCATGCGCCCGCCCCAAGATGCTTTGTGGCCGCCCGAGCAGTTTCGGGTTTTCAGACAGGAGCGCGCGGCGAAGACGGGGTGAGTTCAAACCGCTGTTAAAGCGTTTTGTTTAAAAAAAAAACAACTTTTTGCATATATCTAATGCTTGCTAGCCTTATATATATGCAAAAATATCCGGAGTGTTTAATAACCCTTTAATACTCACCTGATCCCTGGAACGACCAACAAGCGCAGACTCCCGTCTCTCACGCTGTCAGAATATGCATACAGAGCGTGTGCTGGTTACTATTTAAACTGTGTGCAGCTTCTGAGAAGATACGC
>NW_017307341.1:459901-460485 GCF_000935625.1 Nanorana parkeri
GGCAACTTGCTGGGCCCCCCCAGAGCCTGAGGCCCCGGGCGCCCGCACCGCCTGCACCGGCGGTAGTTCCGCCACTGGCCCTGATGCAGGCAGAGGGCTGGATCCTTGGAGGAGTTATGCAAAGATAATGTGCTGATGGGTGGGTGGGTGTCAGTCTGGAGGAGTGGGCGTTCCTAGACAGGCTGTATTTACATACAGAACACCCTAGGTAACACCCACATGTGATCCTTAGCTTCTATGGCTGAAAGACCCAGTGGATGAAAGGGGTGGGCCAGGGGCAGTCAGGCTGGGCAGGAAAGAGCTGGACGATGCTGGACATCCTGTGGCCAGGACATAAGAGTGGCCAAGGACAGTCAGGATGTGGATGAAATGTCATTTTAGTGATTGGGTTTAGATCTAATTGTACACCAATTACAGGGGATCTGCAATCCAATGTTATGAGAGGACTCTTTGCCCTTCATCCATGAACCTCTTGTATGTGATTGCATGGGATCTGGCCTTTATGCTGTTACAGATGACAAAGGGAATAGTTGTGTTGAGGTTCCCCACCTTGTGTGATGTAATATTACTAATAAGAGCACACT
>NW_017307341.1:460498-483955 GCF_000935625.1 Nanorana parkeri
AATGGTCTGGGCAGGGAATGCACAAATGGGATTGCAGGTTCCACAGAATGGATAAGGGGTCCAACAGACCCCCATAGTAGTTCACTATAGATCAAGCAATCTTCCAGCAATGCAAATTTTGGAATCTGCTCTGACAAATTGCTTATCAGAGATGCTTCTGTGAGTGTGAATCAGCTAAATACATTACAGGTAGAAAGCAGCCACATCCGGAGTAGAAAAGCCTGTCCCCTGCCAGCATGCTGCAGAGAAGGGTCCTTGCAAGTTGTGTGGAAGCAATGGTCTCTCAGCAGAGGTCTCACACACCCCCTTCTGAGTCAAAGCTAAGGATCTCTCATCAGCAGGGAGCAAGTGCTTTACTGATTGCGGGGGGCATGCTGGACCTCTTCAGAGAGATCACTGCTTCTACAAATAGAGCAAAGATCCTTCTCTGCCGCATACTTGCAGGGGATAGGCTCTTCTACTCATGCTGTGGTTGCTTAAAGAAAACAAACTTTAGGACTTTGCACCTTTTGTTTTGATGCACCTGAAATGTATTTAGCTGATTTTAAATAAGCGTTCAGTTAGGGTTTAGGCTCTTTATTGTTGGGCATACCAGATTTGTTTTGTCCTGGATCCACTTTTGTCTTTGACAGGAAAAATCGGAAGTAGGAGAAGGCAATATCTACGACAGGGACTTCCTCTTCTGATACCGACACGATTTCCAGACTACCTGTGGGAGGGAGTTCTTCTGGAGCCTGAAAAGAAGATCAGGACATGAAGGAAATAATGGATCAGCCAAAGTATTCTTTACTGAATCTTCCTCTTCATTGATCCCCAAACCAAAGTGCTTTTGGAGTTATTTCATAGCCAATCAGAGGAACAGCTGTGAAAAACAGAAGAAGAGTTTTGGAGGATAGCGAGGCCGTTGTGAAGAGTAGGAAGTTAGTTGTGGAGGGTAGACGAATAGTTGTGGAGGGTAGAGAGATAGTCGTGAAGGGTAGAGGAATAATTGTGAAGGGTAGAGGGGTAGTTGCAGATGATGGAGAGACAGTTGTGGAGGACAGCTGGGAAGAATAGATGAAGAGCTGTGGAATATAAATGGAGAGTTGTGGAGGATACTAAAACCAATGTAGAGGGCAGAGGGAAAATTGTGGAAGGTAGAGGGACAGTTGTAAAGGATAGAATGAGAGTTGTGAAGGATAGACAGTAGGTTGGGAAACATAGGTGGGAGGCTTTTGGAAGGTAAAAGGACAGTTGTGTATTGTAGCAGGTGTGCTGTGGAGGATAGAGGGAGATCGCTTGGACAACATAGATAGAGTTGTAGAGGATAGAGGGAGATTTGTTGAAGGTTTAGGGAAAGTTGTGTAAGATAAAGGTAGAGTTGTAGAGGATTGGCGGAGAGGTGTGAAGGGTAGAAGAAGGGTTGTGGAGGATAGTGTGAGAGTTGTGCAAGGCAAACAGTTGTGAAAGAAAGATGGGCACTTGTGGAAGGATGGGTGTAAATGAAAAAGGGTCAGTTGTGGAGGGCAGAGGGACAGTTTTGGAGAATAGGGGGTCGCTTGTGGAGGGCAGAGGGACAGTTGAGAATAGGAGTAAGTTGTGGAGGGCCAGGAGAAAGTTGAGGATGGGGGGGCAGATGTAGAGGGGAAAGAGACAATTGTAGAGAATAGAAGGTCTGTTGTGGAGTGGAGAGGGACAGTTTTGGAGAATAGGAGGTCTGTTGTGGAGGGGAGAGGGACAGTTTTGGAGAATAGAGTGTCACTCGTGGAGGGTAGAGGGACAGTTGAGGATAGGAATAAGTTGTGGAGTGCAGGGAGAAAGTTGAGGATAGGGGGGAAGATGTATAGGGGAAAGACAATTATAGAGAACAGGGGGTCAGTTTTTGAGGGCAGAGGGACAGTTGTAGAGAATAGGAGGTCTGTTGTTGAGGGCAGAGGGACAGTTGAGGAGAATAGGGGGTCAGTTGTGGATGCCACAGGGACATTTGTGGAGAACAGGAGGTGAGTTGCGGAAGGTAGAGAGATAGTCGAGGAGAGGGAGTCAGTTGTGGAGGGGAGAGAGAGAGACAGTGGAGGATAGGGGGTCAGTTGTGGAGAATAAGGGGTCAGTTGTGGAGGGCAGAGAGACAGTTAAGAAAAGGGGGTGGAAGGTAGAGGGACAGTTGTGGAGAAAAGGGGGTCAATTGTAGGGGGACAGTCAAACAGTTTTGCAAGGTAAATGGGCTACTGGTAAGAGTAGAGCGACAGTAGTGGAGGAGAGAAAAAACAGATATGATGGAGGGTAGAGGCACAGAACATTTGGGGTCAATATATGGGCTTTTTGGCAGCTGTCCCTCTTGTAGACAGAGACCCAAAAATGAATAGTTTACACTTTGGTTTACCATAAATAAAAAAAGTTCTAGGCTTAACAGTGAAGCCCATTAGTCCATGACACTCCATGAACTCAGACAAGTACAGAACGGATTCTGAATGTTTCTTATTACTCTATATCTACAGTAAATTGTTTTAATTTCATTTTGGATAGATTTCGGGAAGGTTAAATTCACTGTCACTTCCACTGTGAGGGATATCCACGCTTAGACAGTTATCACCTGAACAAGTATCCCCATTGGAAGGTTTGGTAGGAACTAAAAAAATTTAACTGATCCACACTTTAATTCCTGGTGATATTGGTGATCAGGACCATTATTAGAGAGTGAATCTCCCTAATGGTGACAGTTATAAAAAAAATACAGACAGTGGTACTAACCCTTCAACACTCTATCCAAATCTATTAAAAAAAAGTATTGCCTTTAGTTATACTTTAAGAATAACATTTTTGTTACTGAATAAGGTCAGTTGTGTCTTCTTCCAAAAAGGAAAATGATTCCTTAACATTCCTTTTTTTTAAGTGATCCTTCTATCTTATAAGCACATTGTTACAATGGCCAATTTTCTTGTAATTTCCACCACTTTCCACCAGAAGCCATTAAACAGATCAAAGCAACCTACGAACATTCCTGCCATGTATATTAATGGTGGTAGGTTGCCTTGACCTGTTCGATCATGTTTGCAAATGAAATATGGCTAAAAAGTAATTATGACTTAGAAAATCAGCATGCATATGGCCACTCATTAGAGGCAACCGAGGACAGATGTGAAAACAACGCTGTATAACATTATAAGGGACTTTTACCTTCTCTTCAGTGGTCATGGTCGGTGTTTGCTGTATGCCGTCTTTTCATCATTAAGCAGAATGCCGCGTCTGGCCGGTCTGCCCAGTATCGGCTCCGTCTGACCACCTGTGTGCAGTGGAGGATGATGGAAGCGATACATTGTAACTGAGACCCTACACTGACACCCGATAGCCGGGAGTGTCTCCATGGTGACCAGGTAGGCAAAAATCAGTTACCATATTGATCAGCACACAGTGATGATTATTGGAGCGATGACAAATTTACAGACCTATAGAGGGAGGGATAGAAATTGATGTTACCAAAAAAAAAACAAATGTAAAGTATCAAACATAATCTGCAGATAAAGGTCCACGTAACTGATAACAAGGTTTTTACTGATCGATGCGTTAAGATTGCGCCGTTCCATACATTAGAAAAGAAAAGAAATAGACACCGGCACTCCAATAATAAATCGATTACGTCTATTTATTGACGTACATCAAAAGCAAAATAACACACTTAGTGCGACGTTTCGGGGACACACAGGAACCCCTTCATCAGGCAAAACAAGTGTAAGTTCCATACATTAGAACACGCAACAGTTGAGATTGTGCCATTCCATTTTCGCAGAAATAAAAGGAAAAAAATGAAGTATCCCCTACACTAAGCCTCACCCCAATGCTTGCCTACACTGGCGCCAAACAGGGCAGGTATTGGTCTTCCCACCCCTGAAATACAAGTACAACAATGCAAATGGGAGACACAGGACCCACAAAAGTGGCAGCAGTGTGGCACATAAAACCTCCTACATAGTTCAGCATTTAAGAATGGCAACATGGGGCAACCTTCCAATTTTCCAACCCAAGGGCTGTTACACATGTTGCAAAAAAATGCATTGTCAAGTGTTTATGAGTGTTGAATATGCAACGCCAATGGAAACTAGCCCTTACCCTCCTCAACATGAGCTATGAACACATTACCCCAAACATCTTACCACCTAAAAGCCTATCCTTACCCTAATCTAATCTAACCCCTAAACTAACCCTAACATTAACCTAATCCAACCCCTACACTAAACCCCAACACTAACCTAATCTAACCCTTAAACTAAGCCCTAACACTAACCTAATCCAACCCCTAAACTAAACTCTAACGCTAACTTAATCTAACCCCTAAACTAAATCCTCACACTAACATAACCCCTAAGCTAAATCCGAACACTAACCCAATCTAACCCCTAAACTAAGCCCTAACACTAACCTAATCTAACCCTTAAACTAAATCCTAACACTAACCAAATCTAACCCCTAAACTAAATCTTAACACTAGCCTAATCTAACCCTTAAACTAAATCCTAACCTAATCTAACCCCTAAACTAAATCCTAACACTAGCCTAATCTAACCCCTAAACTAAATCCTAACACTAACATAATCTAACCACTAAACTAAACCCTAACACTAACCTATTTCAACCCTTAAACTAAACCCTAAGACTAACTGTGCCGCCCCAATGGGGCATAGAATATGTTGTAGAAGTTAGTATAGATAGAAGTTTTACATAGTGTGATTTGCCTAACTATTTTCTCATAGCTAAATCCATGTGTTATCCTATGCTGCCATCTAGTGGCCTTTTGTTGTAACAAACATGCTTTCTGTAATTATTCCTCATGTGACGACGTATTTTCCCCTAGTGTACGCCCCTTCCTTCTTCCTGTGTGCAGTACTTCCTGTGTCATGGCCACAGTTAGAAGCCACATGTAACAAGGACACACATGTAATCTGCACAGTACGTAGGAAAGGCATCATTTTCTGACCGCACAATACTATAACCGTACAACTGCTGTTCCTATCATCTGCTGTAACCTGATGTTAAAGAATAAACACCTCTTTTGAATGAATCGGTATTGGCGAGTTCAGCTATCTGACGAGGATTGTCCGCAGTAAGTATATCTGCTTATACAGGCCAGGCATAGAGGTCTCAGCAAGGGATATATTTCGCTATCACAACGATCGGAGTCAGAATACTAACCTCATCTAACCTCCTAACACAAATCTAATATAACCCCTAAACTAAACCCTAACACTAACCTAATGAAATGTTATCTACATTAAAGGAGAACTATGGGATCAGTGTTTTTCCCCATAGCTCTCCTTAGGGTAATGGGAGGACACAAACTAGCGTCCTCCCGTTACCCTAAGCTCAGTATACCGCGAGAATAGTCCCCAATGTAACTGAAAAATATACATTTTTCGTGCACCATATGCATTTTTGAAAACCCAAAACTCATCACTGTTCTGCACATGGAGAAAGCAGAGTTGTGGGAGGGACCCAGGAGCCCCACCCACCACAGGAAACTAGAGGAGGGGCGGAGACAAGACCAGTCACCCTGCACAAGGAGAGAGAGCAGCAGTGAGCGGTCTTTATTACAGGAAGCTCCAAGTCTCACACTGGATTACTGCACAGATCTGGAAGAAATACACAAAGCTCACCAAGATTCAAGGAAGAACACACATCGCTCTTGTATGAGGACAATATTTGCTTATCCCGGAGTGTAGATTTAACAAGTTTGGGCTGACTTTAGCTAGAATTTAAATAATGCTTTTTTCTTTTTGGCGCATGAATGCATAATATGAGGGATGAATTTGCGGTAACACCTTTTTATAAGCGTCTAGCAGAACCATAAGTGTCTGCAGCATATTGTTATTACATCAGGTGAGGGATGGTCGTGAACTCGACAATTCTCAGAAGAGAGCGGATGTCTCTGAAAACAGAAAGCTTCCACTATCACAGACCAAAATGCTGTTCAAATATTAATAGGTTTTAGCGGAGCCGACCTGCTGCACGGCGCACACCTCCTGTAATGTGATCCACTGTATGAAACCCAGTCACAGTGAACCCTGCAATGCTGGGAAGAGAATCTAATTAAATTGCAGCTTTCATTAAAGTGGACCTTTCACTAACTTTGCAAGTGTGGATGAAAACATACCTGGCATGTCACAATATACAGCTGCGGGTATTACAACCCCAATTCCCCAAAAAGTCGGGACACTTTTTGTGTAAAATCTACATCAAAACAGAATGCAATGATTTGCAAATCTCATCAACCCAGATTTTATTCACATTAGAAAATAGAAAACAGATCCAATTTTTCTTTTTAAAGGTCCGCGATACGTGCATACGATGATCAGGCCCGGCGCTACCGCAAGGCAAGGCAAGCGGCCGCCTGAGGGCGCTGCAGGGTGAAGGGGAGAGGGTCGGGGCGCAAAAATGCAACTTTGCCTGTCTAGGCAAAAATCCTAGCACCGGCCCTGACGATGATACACTTCCCCGGTGTACAAAAAATGCGAATAGTGAAATCACAAAAAAAAAACATTAAAACACACTAAAAAAAAAGTGCACAAGGGTGCTTTGGTCCTCCTCCGAAGAGGAAGGGCCTAGAATTCCTGTACCCCCCCGGGGAGCAAAGCTCCTGACAGGGGCAAGGATGACTCAGGTCCACCTACCGGAAGGCTGGCGGATCCCGATCCTCAGGGCCCTACCGAAGTAGGTCCTTCAAGTAATGGGTAGGGGCTGCCCCCGGAGAGAGAGCGCTAGGTGGGGGAAGGCAGAGAAGCCTGTAAAGGCCCCAGAACCCCCTCCCAACAACAGGACGGGTCCCAAAGGTACCCGCACCCTACGTGTCTGTGGAGTCAAAAGAGCTCAGTCCTGCATAACAATAGTGCTTAAATAAATAGGTGCCAAGTGAGGTCTCGAACCCAAGTGATTTTCCGGCACACCCTGGGACCTCTGTGCCTCCCAGCCCTCCGGCCAGACAAGGGCAGCCCCATCCCTATCAGGAGGCATGAGGAGGAAGGGAACTCCCCACGCCCACCTTCACTTCAGAGAGTACTAAGCAACCATCAGCATAACCCAACGGTGCTGTTCCTCTCCAAAAACTGATAAGAACAGATACTACACTTGATCTTAGCCAATAGGCCGAGAAGCTATGAAGCTAAGAAAACATATCAAATGTTTAAACTGACAAAATGTACCAGGTAATTTTGCAATTGACGGCAGCAACACATCTCAAACAAATTGGCACAAGTCCAGCTATCACAGCCTCCACTTTCTACCAGAGTTTAAAGTGTGTCGGGAGGAATTTGTGCCCCTCCAGCCAAAAGAGCATTTATAAGGTGTCAGGACAGGATCAGAAGAAGATGTGCGCATGCGCCTATGTGCAGAACAAGGGTCATTGCTAGCCGGTTGCATGTGCAAGGGGTGCAGATTTGTGTGCATACCAGTTTGCACACCTAATTCCAATCTTAGCGCCAGATAGTCTATTTAAGGAACAGTGCTGAGTTAGGAAGCTGCTGGGTGATCTGGGTGATCTTTGTCCTGCCCTTGGAATTGTCTCTGCTCTGCCTCCCTGTTACTGACCTCAGGTAGTTCCTGACCACTACTTCTCTCTGCTTAATCCTGGTGCACCCTCAGCTACTTCCTGACTACGGCTCAACTCTGCTGACTGCCTGGTATTACCTTGGCTAGTTCCTGACTACAATTCAACACTGCTGACCTTCTGGTGTGGCCTTAGCAAGTTCCCTACTATGGCTCACCTCTGCTGGCTGTTTGGTATGAGCTTGGCTATTTCCTGACTACGGCCCACCTCTGCTGACTGTCTGGTGTGACCTTGGCTATTTCCTGACCACACCCCACCTCTGACGATCTTCTGGTGTGGCCTCAGCTTGTTCCTGACGGCAACTTACCTCTGGTGACCTTCTGGTGTGACCTTGGCTAGTTCCTGACTGCTGCTCACCACTGCTGACCTTGTGGTGTGATCTCTGCCTCCCTCCTGACCACGAGTCTGCAGGCTTCCCTGCCAGCTATCTGCCTCCTCAGCTACTGACCACCACATGTCCAGACCATGCTTCCTGTGTGCTGGGTGTTCCATTGTCCTGGGAAGCTGCCTGAGCACCTCACAGCCAAGCTTGCTTCCAGAATTGAGCGTCCGTGAACTGGACTCCTGGTACATGTGCCAATCTATGCCCTCTTAACCCCTGTACTCCACTCCAGGGTGTCTGAACTAGAGGTTTAAGGGAAGCCCTCTTGCCATCTTGGCCTCCAATCAGGTGTGTGATATAAGTTCAAGTATTAATGTTGGACAAGACCAAACTCTTTATTTCCATTCCAATTCATCCCAACGGCACACTGACAGAAGGCAAGGACTTGAGATTTACCTCCAAAGCATATATTTTGTTATGGTTATTGAGAAACCACTTCTAAAAAAAAAAAAGAAGAAGCTCAAAATAAATTGCCTTTCTGACATGGCCTTAAGGGGGTTCAAGTAATTATTGTTGACTCCACAAAGAATGCAGAACAGATTGTATTGAACACTAGTCTATACACAATGTTCTAACACTATGCCTTCTGCATGTATACATGCCTAATGTATAATAGAAAATGTTTGCAAGGTCCCTCTTTACCAAGGACGCCTGCTGAGAAGCAGCAACAAAACAGGAAAACAAATTAGCCGGGAATAATGCGGCGGGTTGGGTAATCGGATGCAATCACCTTGATCAACAATGCAATGGTGTGAATGAATGGTGAGGAGGCAGAGCAAAGAATGCTGCCAAAGGAAGAGAGTAAATCAAGGTTGAGTGGTATTTCAGGCAAGAGAATCAATGTCTTTCTCGATACAATAAAGTCCTTCGACATTCCAAAGCAAGAGACTATGATACGTTCCTTGTTGAGTCCTTGGCAACTCTAGAGTGTGAATAATTGAACGAGTTGAACGAAACAAATATAGTTTTTGAGAAGTACACTTTATTTCTGTTTGAGCCAGATAAGATCTCGGTGCGGTTTTATTAAACTGACCTGACCTTATGGGAACCTGCAATGATGAGGGCATTATGTGTACAGTTGTAGCACACCAGCACCATCATTGTCACCACCTCTTCCATAAAATGATTCTTTCACCACATACATTTTTTATTTTTTTTAAATAGTCCACTGTAAAAAAAGAAAATTAATAGACATGTGCGATTCGTTCCGAAACGGATGTATCCCAATTCCGAATTACAGATATTACAAATGCAAACGAATCTGAATTTCCGATTCCGAAACTCGTTAACGGTAGTCTGGAGGAACGTCGTTCGTTGGGACGAAAGTTCGTTGCCGCAAAATGACATTTGAAAGAAAAAAAATGTTCTCTAATGTCACTGTGCTGCAGCGAACGAACAAACGAAACAAAACGAACATTCATACAAACTACCTCTAACTAATTTAGTCCGATTCCGAATCCCGAAACAAATTTATTTTCTGACCCAAATCCCGAAAAACAAAATAAAGCAAAATCCGAATCAAGACGAAACACATTTTTTGCTGGTGCGCATGTCTAAAAATGTATACTTTCCAGTCCCACTGCCCCAAGATGCTGTCTTCATGAGCTAAATCAACTGAAGAATCTTCAGCATCCAACACATATAATAGGGTAATAAGTCTCAACTACTGTTTGTTTCAATGGGGCTCCATAACGTCCCCACAATGCAAGTCCAGGGGGTCAATTTATAAACAATTCACAGGGCCATTTGCTCTGTGAACTATCTGTGAATGTTTGTGAGACTATGACCAGCCACACATGTGATACTGCACATGCGCGAGGTCCCATCTTCCGAATTCTTGGGAAACGTGCGCAGCAACGTAACTTACGCGCAAAGACGCGCTGACGGCCGTGCACAGGATGTGACAATCTTTCCTTGATGGATGGGCCTATATAATCCATTGCAGAATGGTCTTTCAGCTTGCCCGGGTGAACCTGTTACTCTGCCTGTCTGCTTGCTCCTTGTGTATTGACCCGGATTGCCTCTGACCTTGCCTGATTGCTGCGTGCCCCTGACCTCTGCTTGTTCCTGGATTCTGTCTCTGTTTTCTGCTACTATACTTCGCCGCCCGCTCGGTGCGACTTTGGACTTGCCTGATCTGCTCTTGGATCCTGCATCTGGACTAACACCTTGCACGGTGTCTGCACACCTCTTGGTACTTGCGCAACTCTTCTGTCCTCCCACTCCCTGTTTCCACTCTCAGGGGTGCAGGACAAGAGGCGCAAGGGATGCCTCCTCAGCTATCCGGTCTTCTACCAGGTACGTGATAATGTTCGTCCTGGTCCTGTGCGAATACATGCCAAGATGAACATTCTTTATTGGTTTCTATACAAGTGTATTTAAATATGAATGTTTTGGTTGTAATATCTCATTATGGCTACTAGATGGTGCTAAAGAGCATAGAAAATAAGTATTTATTCTGCATATATTCACACAGGATGGACATTCACAAATATTCCCAGGGTAGTTGTTTAAAAATCACCCCCTATGTGTCTCCCCTATAAGGCTCTACACTCATTTTATATGGGTCTCTCAGTCCCTCAGTGCACCCAAATCTCAGATGGTCACTTCCATTGCCAGGAAGTCTCAGCTAGATATAGAATTACTGTTACAGCACTCCTAGCCCCTTATCCTGAAACACATCTAGATTCCATCAGAGATCTTTAGGGGTTATGGACCCTCAAAATATTGTAGCCACATCCTTTGTGTTCGGTGGTTCTCCACAAAGAGGGGATCTTCCCGGGGCCAGGGTCTCCCAAGTTGAGAAGTCTATGTGTATGTAAACCAAGAGGAGCACCAAACAGAAGTTCCTCCAGTGGCAACATGAAAATAAGTGGCAGCCAAAGCGTTTTGTGGGCCCAACAATCCCCTTTCATCAGGGCTTAATCACTCATCAAGATGCCAACTTGGACTCATAGTATAGCTCCTGGGTTATTCAATCTACACCTGGTGACAACAAAGAATGGGTGGTTGTGTCTGCAGCAGAGCAGCACGTAGGTGCTATTAATGAAGGTGATGTCCAGATGTGAGGTTGAGTAAAATGAAGAAACTTTACTAGCCTTCGATGAGTCTGTCAGGGTTTCTTACCCTTCCTTGTCCATTGAAGCTGCAGGTTCAGCCTCTGTGCACTGTTTCTGACACTGACTGTTGCTCCTAGGTGCCCTCTTATGACCAAACCCACAAACGTCATCATTCTGCGACTACTGGCAAACTTCTGGCAACTTCCTGTCTCACAGTGATGATGCGACTCCAGTTCACTATAAAATTCACCAGTGCATTCACTTGGTTCCCCCCTCCCCTCCCCCCCCTCACCGCACTATGAGTTTGTTCAGACCTACCAAGTGCTCTCTGCTTGTTCCTGTGCTCCGTGTATGATCCTGGCTCTGCCTACTGATCTCCGGGTTCCAGAGTCCGGCTATTGTACTCGTTCATCCTGCTCTCTGCATTCCCTGGCTCAGCTGACTACACGCTTTGGCTTCTGACCTCTGGCTTGGCTCTGGATGTCATGGATTTACCTATTGTTTTGCTATTTTGTTTATTGTTATTTGAAATAAACTCCTTTATTTTGTAACCTCCACTAGTTTCCGTCTGGTTTCTTGGTTCCCTGCCAGAGTCCTATCAGGGGGACGCTAATTCATTGCACATATGTTCCTTATTTTCAATGGTGGAGTGCTGCTTGGTCTTTTAACTACGTCAGAACCTTCAGGCTCCCTCCCTCTCTCTATGGGGTGACTTGTTAAATCAAATCACGGCACTATAATTATGCCCCCACTCTACATCTCTATTGGGGGTGCTGACATGACCCCCTGGAGGAACATGGCCAGTGCTACCGTGGCCCACCTCTTACATTCAATGGTTTTCAGCGGGCCAGAGACAGTCAGGCTGGAGAGAAAAAAACGAAAATGATGCTGGGCGCCCTCCAGCCAAGAAATCAGCCGGGCTCTATCTGACTTGCTGCAGCTTCTAATCCACATTGTGAGAAGCTCACAGTGTGCAGTGATATCAGAGGAACCATGTTCAGAGAGGAGCCGGTCAGGGGCATAACTAGAAATCACAGGGCCCCATAGCAAAATGTTGTATGCGAACCCTGTGGTTCCTAGTTATACCCACCTGATATCCCAAACAGCCCACCTGAGAGTGACCCTGCAGAGCCCACCATAGACTATCTATGGTGGGCTCTGCAGGGTCTCAGGTGGGCTGGTCAAACCCTCTTACCTGTCAGCCCCGATCCGCTGTCCGCCTCCTGCTCATCCACAGTCGCTGGCGGGCCCCGCCCTCTCCGTCGCCGGGCCCCACCTCCTCCATTGCCAGGCCCCATCTCCTCCTTCGCTGCCGACGCCAGGGGCAGCCTCCTCCTACTCTGCAGCTGATGGCTTTCACTGATTCAGCAGCAGCTGTGAGGAGGAATGGAGCGTGTTCCTCCTCACAGCCGCCAGTGACAGCTAGCAGCCTGATATGCCATAGCGACCCAGGCGGCCCGCACGGCATCAGGGGGATGTCCTGGTCGGGCCCCCTGTGCCCCGGGCCCCAGAGCGGCTGCCTTGTTCCGCCACTGGAGCCGGTACAACTGTGCAAGACTGAAGGGAAGGCCGAAGTTCAGTTTTAAACCTTGCATGTGTGGGGAAGACATACTACTATTTGTATACGGCTAACTGGAGTTCACCTTTAAGTTTACTCTCCCTTTAAAAGTGGTCCTCTCTGTATCGCTGTCTGACTTTGTACATCATAAAAGCATCTTAAATCCTCCCAAAAAATGGATTCAGAATGGGTTCTTGTGGTGAAAATGTATTGAATTGTGTAGGATGACGGAAGGCTGTTGTTAAATATAAACAGACACGGCAGCAGCAGCTGAACTCAAGGTAATGATGATGACGGTGTGACACTCAGACGCTCTCTGACAATTTCTCCCAATGTTCCCTAATTGCCTTCTGCTGCTTCGTGTGAGGTTAGGATGTTACAGAGAACACCAAGCTGTCACTTCTTATGTAAAACAATACCGCGCACTGCAGAGACTAGACTCAGAAAACATCATTTGCTATACATAATCTTTCAACGTCGGAACAGACGAGGAAAACAAAGATGGAAAACAGAGTTCCCCCTTCCATGTCACCAGCATGCCGTTGATCCATTTACAGTTAAAGTGATCACGTCTTATCAAGTGCAACGTTTCGGAGGACCCCCTTCATCAGGCATGTGATGTCACACTATGAAAAGGGGTCCTGCCCAACCCTGAAAATGTAGCACTTTGTGTGATGTGATTGATCTGATATATTCTTAGACTTGAAATGGATACATGGTGTGCTGGCGACATACACCGATCAGCCATAACATTCTGACCACTGAGAGGTGAAGTGAATGACATTGATTATCATCTGGTTACAATGGAACCAGGAAGTGGGGGGATATATTACAATGGTACCTGAAATTTTGATGGCGAGACGACTGGGTCAGAGCAACTCCAAAACTGCAGCTCTTGTGGGATGTTCCCAGTCTGCAATGGTCCAAGGAAGGAAAACCAGCTACAGGGTCATGGGCAGCCAAGGCTCATTGATGCAGATGAGGAGTGAAGGTTAACCCCCTGTAGACCAATTCAATAGAAGAGCTACTGTAGGTCAATTTGCCGAAAATGTTAATGCTGGTACCAAAAGAAAGGTGTCTGAACACACAGAGCATCCCAGTTTGTTGTGTATGGGGCTGTGCAGCAGCAGATCGGTCAGTGTGCCCATGCTGACCCGTTTCTATCACCAAAAGTGCCTACAATGGGCATGTGAGCATCCGGACTTGACCACGGGGCAATGGAAGAAGGTGGCCTGGTCTAATGAATCACGTTTTTTTTTTTAAATCATGTGGATGGCCAGGTGTATGTGAGTCACTTACCTGGGGAAGAGATAGCACAGGATGCACTATGGGAAGAAGACAAGCCGGAGGAGGCAGTGTGATGCTTTGGCCAATGTTCTGTTGGGAAACCTCGGGTCCTGCCATTCATGTGGATGTCACTGTGACACGTACCACCTACCGAAACATTGTTACTGGCCAAGTACACCCCTTCATGGAAATGGTATTCCCTAATGACATTGACCTCTTCCAGCAGGATGAGCCCTGCCACACTTCAAGAATGGTTTGAGGAACACAACAACGAGTTTGAGGTGATGACTTGGCCTCCAAATTCTCCAGATCTCAGTCCAATCGATCATCTGTGGGATGTGCTGGAAAAACAAGTCCGATCCATGGAGGCCGATCACCTCACAACTTACAGGACTTAAAGGTTCTGCTACTGACGGCTTGGTGCCAGATACCACAGCACACCTTCAGAGGTCTAGTGGCTGATGTTTAAAGACAATGTAGCTCAGCAATCAGCAAAGCTCACGCTCCCTACTGATTAGATAGCTCCAGCTGTCACTCAGTACGGTGCCTGTTGGATCTCTGCAGAACGACCACTGCTTCCACATAAACAGCAAAGGTCATGGAAAAGCAAGCGACATTCAACCAAGCAAACTTATTATATTACTAAAAACAAAACCAACACTCTCTAAGTGGCAAGAAATGACCGCGGCATTTTTTATTGGTTTACTCAATATATTAAAATATTTAAAATATACGTGTTTTTATAACCCTCTTCAGCCAATCAGGGGCTGTTGCTACCCGCAGCTTTTCCCGCCTAGACTAAGGTAAGTCTGCCTGGATATTGCCATGACCAATCCTGTTGGGATAGAGCAAAAAGAGCGGGAAAACAGCAGAAGAAGTAAAAAGGGGGGAAAAACAGAGAACAAAATGGTCGCTGCATTTCCATGAGGGGAGAATCACTAAGTCGTTTATTCTCCCCTTACATTCTCTGCAGCATGCTGGCATGGGACAGGTTTTTATACTCAGGCTGCGCCTGATGTTTAAATATATGAAGCTCTGCACTCAGCAAAGCTCATGCTCCCTACTGAATAGAGAGCTCTCGCTCTCACTAAGCATGGTGCCTGTTGGATCTGTACAGAGAGACTACTGTTTCCACACAGCAGAGGCCCTGATGAAGCGAACAAATATGGTTCCGAAACACTCGTTGCTTTACATTGTGAGATGATTTCTCATCAGTCAATAAAGGAGTATTGACGGAGCAAATATTGGAGTGCCGATGACTATCTTGTTCTATTTTGCTTTCTAAAGAAAATGAGCTGTAAAACAATGCACAGGAAGCCGGGTGGCGAGTCATTACACAGCGCCTGGCTACCTGATTGGCCAGGAAACCGGCTCCATGCTTCCTCGTCACCAAGTGATTTTTTTTTACCCTCAAATTTGATTTTGTTTTACCAAACTCTGAACCAAACCGCTTGTGTAGGTTGAATATGAAGGACGGCAGTCTTTTCTCTACTGTATTAGTAGATGGATCCCTTACTTAGTGATTGGCCTTTCAGCACCGGTGTCCCTGGTTCAAATCCCAGGCAGAACACTATCTGCTATGAGTTTGCATTTCCTCCCTGTGCTTGTGTGGGTTTCTTCCCACACTTAGTGCTGGTAGGTTAAATGGCTCTAACCCGTGTATGTGAGATGGGGACCTTAGATTGTAAGTTCCTTGCAGCCAGGGACTGATAGGAATCTGCAGTATGTAAAAAATAAATATATATATATTATTATTATTTTTAATTCCCAGTCGCCACTAGAGGGCGGCATGCGTAATCTTCTCCCAGCAAACGCCAAACAACCTTGAATTAGCATTACAATAGGAGCACAAAAAAATGGTTTCTGATTTGCGGCAGGCGAGAACATGAAGGGAGCCTGGACTGAACAGGCAATTATGTGTGATGTGGGCTGACATGTTGCACACCCAGGTGATTGCTCATTCCAGAATAACAAAAAGTAAGGAGAAGATTGGAAGGGGGGGGGGGCACCAAAAAATTCAGCATTTCATTATCGGTCAAGTCATTTCCAGCATTTTTTTTTTACCTTGAGCGTGAAATAAAATATAATTTGCTGTATACATGCACAGCTGAGCCATGCTGAAGTCCTGGCTTGGGAGATATGGAGGCGCATTCCGTAAGACCAACCAGATTTCAAAGAAGCTAAAGATGGACTCCGAAAATTACCAATATTGTCCTCATACAAGAGTCATGTGTATGTTTCCTTTCATCTTGGTGAGCTTTGTGCAGTAATCCAGTGTGACACTTGGAGCTTCCTGGAATGAAGACCGCTCACTGCTGCTCTTTCTCCTTGTGCAGGGTGACTGGTCTTGTCTCCGCCCCCTCCTGCAGTTTCCTGTAGTGGGTGCTGCCTGCTGGGTCCCTCCCACAGCTCTGCTCTCTGCACAGGCTATGTGCAGCACAGTGGTGATGTCGCTGCTACTTTTACAAAGGCGTTTGGTGCAGATAAAGGGGATTTATATCCTTCGTAGCTATTGAGGCACAGTGGCGTCACGAGGGGGGTGCGGCCCGCACCTGGAAGCCACCATTGTAAGGGTGACACCAAAATGACTGACAGTCATTTTGGTGTCACCCCCTCTAAAAAGTCGGGCACTCGGTCATGGACCGAGTGCCCAACAGTGTCAGGAGAGGGGAGGGGACCCGGCGGCATACCTCATCCCAACGGGTGAATGTTCCCTCCTCTCTCTGCCGGCGCCCATCACCAAGATGGCCGCCGGCAGGCGTCAATAAGATGACCGCGCATGTGCGATGACGTCATCGTGCACACGCATGCGCAATGACATCACGGCCGGATGTTACCCCTTCTCCGCTCCGGGTGACACCCGGCCTTGGAACGCCCCTGCCTCGTTGCACTAGCCAAAACAACAATACCTAATATTGTCATTTTTGGTTTTTTTCCTTTATAAGTTTTAAACGGCTTTTTTTATATACAGACATTTAAAACGTGACAAAGGATTCCCCGAGCACTGTGAGCTAGCTGAAGAGACAGCACAGTCAATCAGCTCGCTTTGAGGCTGCCTTTGTGTGCAAAGGAGCCCCATTCACAACTATTCATACAGCAATCATCTACTGGGCTGGACAGAAGCAGGCACAGTATCTGAAGATGGCAGGAGAAGAGACGTGTGATAGGAGAACAGGGCATAGGAGGCAGGGAGGCAGGATGGAGCAGCAGAAGGAGGTTAGTTATTGGGAAATCGGAGAGTGTGGCAGTCAAAGGGGGAGGGGGGACTTTTTTACATGACAAAGGATTCCCAGAGCACTGTGAAGTAGCTAAAGAGACAGCGCAGTCGAGCAGCTCGCTTTTAGGCTGCCTTTGTGTAAACAAAGCATCCTTGTATAGTGTACCGGGAGCTCTAGTCTAAACTTTTAATACAGCAATCATCTCATCATCTCCTGGTAAAGTATCTGAAGATGGCAGGAGAAGAGAGGTGTGATAGGAGAACGGAGAGCCAGGAGAGCCTAGGCGGAGCTGGAGAGCAGACGTGCAATCTGGTGATTTTGTGAAGGAAGGGGAGGAGAGGCAGAAATCACCTGCCCACTACTAGAAACAAAGGTATGCATAGAACGGCATTGCTTGTGTCTTCACAAACCATTAATAATTGACATGTGCAATTCGCTTGGTTCCGAATCGAAATTTGGACGAAATTTCGGAGATTCAGATGTATCCGAATTACAGAAATAACGAATGTGCAAACGAATCCGAATTTCCGATTCCGAAATTTGTTAGCGGTAGTCTGTACGAAATTTCGTTGCAGCAAAGTTACTTTTTTTGTACAGTCTGCAAAAGGGGTATCCCGATGCAAAACGCCCCCCTGCCTGCAGACCCCCACAACCACCGGGTCAGGGTTGTGGGGAAGAGGCCCTTGTCCCCATCAGCATGGGGACACCCTCCCGAGGGGGCATGTGGGCAGGTAAGGTGCAGGGAGTGGGGGGTGCTCGATCGTCTGTCCTCCCTTTCCTGCCCTGCCGGGCCTGTGCTCAGATCAAGGGTCTGGTAGGAATGTTTTTATCCCCATTTTTTGGGGGCTGGGGTTCCCCCTTAAAATTACTACCAGACCTAAAGGGTCTGGTATCAATTGGGGGGGGGGGAACCCCCGAGTTCCCCTTTAATCCCACTAGAAGAAAATCAGTTCAGTGTCTCCCACAGGAGGAGATTACATGGCGCTCCGTCCACGTCGAGTGTTCTCCAAGACGGACGTTCCACTCGGCTAGTTTCTTCCTCGCATCGATTTTCGCGCTATCGGGGGGTGTTTCTGGCCGACCAGGAGCGCTATTTTTAGGCAGGCAGTTTGGGAGGCGAATCGGCGTGTAGAGGGTGATGTACGGCGTATTCGCGAGGAAAACAAAGTGGTAATTAAATCTGGCGGTTGTGGCCGTCTACAGGAAGCCGCAAGGACAGCTGCACTTTCAGGATGAGATTCGGTGACTCCGTCTCTTCGCCGTAAATCACAGCCGTGGCCGCAAGCTGCCGGCTCTGGTGCAGAATTTAAAGCTGGACTCCGCACTCCGCCGTGTAGGTACCTGAACGTGACCTGGTACCAGCCTCTTGCAGCCCCTGTACAGCAGAGCTGGAGTGTGAAAAAAAGAAGCAGCACAAGGAGCCAATCAGTTCATGTGCTGGCAAGAAGCAGAGTGACCAAGACTGTGCTGCTTCTACTTTCACTGTCCAGACACAGGCTGGGGGCGGATTCAGGACAACTCAGTCTCAGAGGAAGTGGGTTGAATGATGCTGGCCATCAGACTGAGGACATCTAGGCTGGGGGCGGGTCCAGGACGACTTGGGCTCAGACAAAGTGGGTTGAATGATGCTACTGGCCATCGGAATGAGGACATCTAGGCTGGGGGCGGATTCAGGACAACTCAGGCTCAGAGGAAGTGGGTTGAATGATGCTGACCATCAGACTGAGGACATCTAGGCTGGTGGCGGTTCCAGGACAACTCGGGCTCAGAGGAAGTGGGTTGAATGATGCTGGCCATCAGACTGAGGACATCTAGGCTGGGGGCGGTTCCAGGACAACTCTGGCTCAGAGGAAGTGGGTTAAATGATGCTGGCCATCAAACTGAGGACATCTAGGCTGGGGGTGGGTCCAGGATGACCCGGCTCAGGGGATGTGGGTTGAATAATGCTGGCCATCGGGGTAGGTCCAGGATGGCCTGGGTTCAGAGGAAGTGCATTGAATGATGCTGCTTGCCATTAGACAGAGAACATCTAGGCTGGGGCGGGTCCAGGATTATCTGGGCTCAGAGGAAGTGGGTTGAATGATGCTGGCCATTAGACTGAGGACATCTAGGCTGGGTGCTGAACAGTGGAGGAGTGAAAGAAAGGTCAGTATGTGCTGCTGAGGGCAGGTGGAGGAATAAAACAGCCCCGCTGCTTTGCCCATCCAGGTTTGGTTTAAAGCTGAAGTTTGCTCTGCTTGTATGGCACCTTTCCTGGTTCCTGTAGTAAAGAACCGTCACTGCTGCTCTATCTCTTTGTGTAGGATGACTTGTCTTGTCTCCGCCCCTCCTGTAGTTTACTGTAGTGGGTGGGGCCTGCTGGGTCCCTCCCACAGCTCTGCTCTCTGTACAGGCACAGCACAGTGATGATGTAATTGTACTACAAGATAACTTCTAGGTTTGCAAATGCATTTGGTACACTAATGTAGATTGATATCCTCTGTTGCTATTGAGTAATATGTTTCAGTGGAAGTTATTGTGCCCGGAGTTCAGCTTTAACGATTTCCGACTCACACATGCTGGATTTCCCACCACTCTTTTGTACCAGCGATATCACTACTGTGCTGATCACTGTTCTCCTTGCTGGAGAGGAAACCGTACCTGAGGACCTGCAGTACAAGGATCTCCCTGCATCTGCTCCATTCATTCTGTGCTTCCTCCACCTCTCCTGCTGCTTCTTCATTGTTACCCCACCAGACATCAGATCACAAGTCATCAGGAGGCAGGTTCTCTGCCAAGATGTCCTCCTCCACACAGAGTCTCAGGGCAGACCAAGGCATTGTAGGTCAGTAAGGGCCTGTGAGGACAGGCCTTGTGTCCATGAGATCAGTCTGAGACTCTTCTTAGCTCATTCAGAATTCAATGACAGGCACATTTCACATGCAGTTGACGTCATTTTGACCTGTATTTGACCTGCGGTTGATGTTCTTTTGACCTTCATTTGACCTGCAGTTGACCTTCGTCTGACTTGTAGTTGACCTGCTTCATGCACGCTTTGCATGCCTATAGACTTGTTTAGTAATGCAAGACCCGCTTGATGTCAACAAACGTCCATCAGCACTTTGGCACTCAGCTGCAGGGCGACCACAGGCAATACTGGTGACTAGTCCTTTGCCCCTTACCTGCCTTTTTTTCACAGCATTCACAGTACAGGTCCTCTTTAATGATATCAATAAGAATGTCCAATGTTTTACCACTTGGAGATCACAGAGAACTTCCCCCGTTCCGTCCCAGCTGCCGAATGATGGTGTGAAAGGACATTGAGGGTGTCGGGCCAGGGAGTGTTCTGTCAGCCAGCGTGGGAAAAGCACAGGTTCACTTTAAAGAGCAGTTCCGGGGAACAAGTGGAACCAGTCTGATAACTGATCAGACTGTCAAGGAAACATTTCAGCTTTGACAAAGTTGGAAAGTTCACCCAGCTTACCTTGAAGAGGAATTTAAGTCTAAAAATAAAAAATTGCCAGGAGGTCTTCCTCATTCCCCCAGAGGTTTTTTATTTCCTGTGTACACTGTAGGGTCATGTGCCGTGTACACTCTCAGCCTAGTCCTAGGATCTCTAAGATACCAGGAATGGACTGGATGATAGGGACTATGTTCCTCGTAACTCCTTTGCACATCATTAGTGGTTGCCTAATGGCCAAAGAGGATCACCACAGCACTCAGGAGAATTGTGCTGGTGGTGGTGCTGGGCACAGCGGTGACAGGTGCCAGGACCCATCATCAGGACAGCACAGAACGAGGTTGGTGTGTGCCATAGCTTTCTTGAAGATTTTGGCAAAAGCTTGCCCTCAATGCTTTACTGGACACCTATGCTAAAAGAATTGTGTAGGCTGCCATTGGAGCACCCCTTCGAGACAAGTTGGTAAGCCAGGTCCAACGTCAGGCCTACAATAAGACCATTACAGCAAAGGGTAGTTGGAAACCCAGTTCCTGGCTCCTCTCTTTCATCCTACTGGCTTTGCCAGGACAAATTAAGAGGCCATTTCAACCACCCGTCCCAAAAAATCTCCAGGGTCTACAAGGTGTATGGTCCAGATGGGGGACCTATTACTACCACCAGGCTGGCTGGCCTATGTTCTCTAGGTCACTACCCATCTCCTGATGGAGCCAGTTGCAAAGTCTTTACTATCCCTGGTATAGGCAACTCTTCAATCCACCGGAACAAGGAGACTCAACCCATCTTCATCTGATCTCCTCTTTACTATATGAGGCACGCTAACAAAACAGTCCATGTTTAAAATGGTTCCACCTTCCATGGCTGGTGATGTTAAGTTCTCACACCCACTCCAGGGTGCTCTCTCAGTAGAGTTCTCCAAATGCACCGGTGGACCCCACTCTGGGAAAGAACAAGCGGCATGCCCCCTAAGGGGAACACCAGTATCCGGGCAACCACATTTTTCACTGCCGAGGACCTATAAGTTCCATGATGGCCCAGGAGAACTTACCTTGCTCTGGTTCTCATGCCCTATCCACCTTTTTGCTGAACTCCACCCCTCCATGCTATATATAACCTTAGCTAAAGGCTGGTGGAGATGCCGGAAGGAAAATAAAGTGCATAACACCCCCCACACGCCAAAAGAGCAGCAGCAGGGCTCTACACCATTTCTGACCTCTCCTTCTACAATGCTTGTTGCCTGGTTGCCAGTATCCACTTGACTGACCTACCCCAAACAAAGTATGAAGATCAGGGCTTCTTGATGTCTATACAACAGAGGCTTTTACTTTTTTACTTCCTTTTATCTTACTTAGGTTACCTATATGTTAGGTAAATAACATGCAGAAATCATGTTATATGCACATAGAGTCTTATAGGAAGATCGGCTCATCTCCGGGACTGAAAGTACTCACTCTGATTTCCCCGCACACTGCGAGCTTCCCACAATGCGCATTAGAAGTTGACTTAGAAGCTGACATGCGCTCAGGGGGCAGGTCCAGGACAGCCAGCACTCACAGTATCTCCTCAGTCTTCTGGGCAGTGAGCACTTGACAGGTAAGCTGCGGAATACTTCGGTTCAGATATTTAGTCATTTCGGAATTCGGATCCGAAATTCAATTCGGTTCGAGTTTCGGATTCGGACAAAATCCGAATTTAATTCGTTTTTGGATGAGTTTACGAATATTTGTTGCAAATACCAGAAATATATAAAGATATTAAAACTAAAGCTGAGGTTCCCAGACCTGAATGGCATTCAGGAGCTCTTAAATGCAATTCGGAAATTCGGAACCCGAATGACATTCGGGTCTTGGAGCCTCAGCTTTAGTAATATATGTATATGGCTCTCAGATCCGAATTGCATTCGGGATTTGTGGCCGAAGACCACTTCTACAGATTTCTTGCCCTCCTGATCTATTACCAGGCCCACCATTGGTCATCTTTTGACAAAAATTTAAAATTAAGGCAATGCAAAAAAAACATTTTGCTAAAGGGCCGAATCGCTTAACTCCCACTGAACACCCCCCCCGCCCCGCTCTATTTCCAGGCCCACCATTGGTCATCTTGTGACAAAAAATTAAAGCAATGTTGAAAACAAAACACATTTTGTTAAAGGGCCGAAGACCACTTCTACAGATCGCTTGCCCCGCCGCTCTATTATTTACGGCAAGAAAAAACTCTTCTGAGACTTTTCTAACGCCGGCCACCGATAAAAACATCCTTTGGGGTGTTTCGCCCCCCTTGATATGCATGTAAAATGACAGGGGGTCACGGGCCTCTACGCAAAGTGTTAAAAAGAAGTCCCTTAACGCCGCGGCGTGTTAAATTTTAAAAAACAAACAAAAAGAAAAATTCCAGAGCCAGACTGTGCTATGCAGAGCGACAACAGGCAGGAGGAGGTAGAGCCGAGGTGGCGCGCTTCCTTTTCACAAATTGTCGGATAATTAGGCATCACAAGCCCTTGATCATAACAATGCACTCGTCCAAATATGCGCCTCTCTCCTGCCATTTTGCTGGGATAAAGGCGAGAGTGGCCCCCCCCTCCCTTTCCCCCCACCTACGACTCGGCTATGTCTCCAGCCAGCGTGTGTGTTTGCGCACACGCGTGTGTATGTTTGCATGTGCGGGTCCCACTCCTGTGCAGCAGCAAGCCTTGCTGCTGCTGCTTGCACTGTAGCTTGCTCTGGCTGTCTGTCACTGGAGTTTTTAGCTTGCATTGGGAAGAAAGAGGAGGTGGAGGAGAAGAAGGAGGAGGAGGAGGAAGGAGGAGAGGGGGGAGAAGAGGTGGAAGGAGGAAGGAGAAGAAAAAAAAAAAGAGGGGGAGGGAGAAAATGTCTTGTTTGTGGCTTGTCAGCAATTGCTTGAGACAAGCTTCTATGTGTGAAAGCTACTTGGCATGAATGCCTGGGCT
>NW_017307341.1:485524-490824 GCF_000935625.1 Nanorana parkeri
CCCTGAAGGGTCCCCCCCTAAAGTTGCTTTGATGTTGTCCTAGTGTCTTCAAACCAAGGGCCAAGGGACTGGCAGCCCAACTCGCCTCTACCGGTGCCCATATTGCTCTTGCCCACTTCTTGCAATGCAGCTGCCCTTGTGCTGAGCAGGCAAGGTAAGAAGATATCCATTGTTGATTTTTTTTTTTGGCAGCTTTAAAAAAATATATAACAAATTGAAATTGATCTGCCATGAAAGATACATAAAAGTTGTCACTGCTGACCTCTCCTTTTACTGAGGCCACTTGCCTGGCTGCTTTGCATTCACTGCTTTCACTGACCCACAAGGATTTCTGACTTTTGCTTGCTGCGTGCTTGTTCCGGGTCTGTGACTGAGAAGGATTGTAGCCGGAGACACAGCCAGGCAATGAGTGTTATTAGAAAGAGGCAGGAGTCTATTGCTTTCATATGGGGAAGGGAAGGAGGGGGGGGGGGCACTGACCTGGAGCGAGCAAGCAAATGAGGCCTAGTGACTTTCCCTAAATATATCAATATGCAGAAAGAACTGAAGATGGAGCATAACAGCCAGGCATGTAGCATACGTAGGAGATGGCAATGGCAGCCCCCTAAATATAATACTGTAGTTCCAATTTGAGGTGGTGTGCAATGATCTTTACTAGCAAGCGACCGACCTCCTGCCCAGGATTGACTTAGAATAATACCAACTTTTCTTTTTTTTGTCTGTTTGTTGCCCAACATGGCGGCAAGCACCATGGCGGAGTAACAATAAAATGTGTGCAGGCATCTACATAGGTGGGAATGTCGGCAGCAGATCTTTGGAAGTCACATTGTAACTTTTTATTGTTTCAAGTCTGGCAAAGTGAACGAACTAAAGTGTTTTATGCAAAAGAGCTGCAAGTAGAATCGCATGCATGTAAATCGAGCACGCCTGTACAGCGAGCAAGGGACTTCACATGTATGTAACTTCAGTGAGTGGCCTTGGTGTAAGTGACCCTGTCAGCCGACATTCACACCTGAGCGTCGGCGTCTTTGGTCGTTTTTCTCGCGTTTGTACACACGCAGTCTACCGCCGATGAGTTTAATCGCCCACCAGAATTTGGTCGATTGCGAAGTCGAAGTTGGGCGGTAGATTGACAGCTTCACTGACAGTTTATTTACTGAATTATTTATTTTAAGTATCATTTTTATTTATTTATCATTTATTGAATTATTTATTATTTATTTTAAGTATAATTATTATTTAATTATTTATTATAAGTATAATTATTATTTATTGAAATATTGAATTAAAAACTCATAAGAGAACTACAGCAATTTCGTAGGCAGTGATCTTATTTCTCCTCGATCCACGCTCCCTGCGGTCAGTCCAAACCACCATTTTAATGTCTTTCGTGGCTTTTCAATTTAGAAAACAATTGCCCCCCCGTGTATGGCTGGGCCGTCACCCTAACACGAGCCCCAACCTTTATGCTAATAGGGATAACACGGTGGTCACATGACACTGTCCATTCACAAAGTGTTAGCGTTTCAGGGTTGGCTGTATCAGGAAGGCCATCGGCCACCTTGTCGGTGCTAACATGGTGATCACATGGCTTTGTTAGAAAACAAAGACGCATCTAGAAGTCACCACACGTCTGACCCTAGGCTCCTCGGCTCCATCTAGTGGCAGTAGTGCTGTGCGAGCGGCGTCCACCCAGCTATACGCTGGTCGTAGGATTTATTGGCCTGCTTATAATATAAGGGGTCTGTTAGATTTGCTGAGTCTGTTTCCATATAAGGGTGTTTCTTTGGGCGAACACTAAACAGCTGATGTATAAAGCAACTGCCCAGCGTATAGCTGTGCGAATGACGTTTGCCATTACTGCCAATATCTATAAATGTTCGTTTTGTGTGAATAATGACAAAAACACAAGATTGAAGAAAATAGGTCACCAGCACTCCATAAGTTAAAATGAATGAGTCCTTTTAATGGACAATGATGTCACACAAAAACAAATATTTTCTTTTCTGGTCAAATGTATTGTGATGTAATACTGCGTGATGGCCAGTAGATGGAGCTGGGGAGCATAGGATAAATAGTATTTGCTATGCTCCTCAGCTCCATCTAGTGGCAGTAATGTGTTATCATGTCGCTGTGTTTTATGATGGGTGTGTTGGGCTTCTATGTAATTTAGGAATTGATACAGCTGCTGTGATACTAGATTATTTATCATTTTGCGCTTTATACATTGTAGGGCTGTCTTTTATAAATAAAGTTATTTGATCTAATTAGCCCATCAAATCTACGGCTTAGTTTTAATGAAGTCAGAAATGTTGCTACAAATTCAATGTCAGCTCATCCCTAACCCCCCTACCCTTATCCCTACCCCTTCCCTTACCACTTATCCTTCCCTTACCCCTTACCCTACTTCTTCCCTTACCCCTTTCACTACTCCTTCCCTTACCCTTACCCCTTACCCTTCTTCCCTTACCCCTTCCCCTACTTCTTCCCTTACCCATACTCCTTCCTCTACCCCTTCCCTTACCCCTTCCCCTACTTCTTCCCTTACCCTTTCCCCTACTTCTTCCCTTACCCCTTCCACTTACCCTTACCCTACTTCTTCCCTTACCCCTACTCCTTCCCCTACCCCTTCCCCTACTTCTTCCCTTACCCCTACTCCTACCGCTTCCCCTACTCTTTCCTCTCCTTCTTCCCTTACCCAACTTCTTCCCTTACCCCTTCCCCTACTTCTTCCCTTACCCCTTCCACTACCCCTTCCCTTACCCCTACACCTTCCCCTACTCCTTCCCCTACCCCTACTCCTTCCCCTACCCCCTACTCCTTCCACTACTACTTCCCTTACCCCTACTCCTTCCATTACCCCCTCCACCTCCTGCTCCTTCCGCTACCCCTTCCCCTATTCCTTCCCTAGCCCCTTCAACTACTCCTTCCCTTACCCCTACTCCTTCCCCTTACCCCTACCCTTCCCCTACTCCTTTCCCTATTCCTTCCCTTCCCCCTTCCACTACTTCTTCCCTTACCCTACCCCCTACTCCTTCCCTTACCCCTACTCCTTCCCATTTTTGGGGCAGAATCACATTATTTTGGCCCTGCGGGAGCTTTTCATCTTTAAATATATATTTTCTGGCACTTTAAAGCTGAATTCCAGCCAAACAACTAAAGAAAGAAGATATATATATATACTGTATATAGGAACGGATTTAGCTGCCAATGGATTTGTGTTTCTGACCATTCAGTCCTGAGATTTACACATCTCTGCCCCACAGCACAGCCCTGCCTAGCAGGCCATGAGACCTGATTTTAACCCTTTTGCTGCCACCGACGTGGGCCATACGTCTCTGGCAGCAGACGCCTTTAAACAGACTCCCGCTGGGACTCCGTTTACATGTGTAAAGCCGACTGTCGGCTTTACACTGGAAGTGATTCTGACAGCTGAGCTGCCGCCAGATCGCTTCCACGGGCTGGTATAGTGCGCCCCGTCCAACACACGCACCTTGCTTCCTGAGCTCTGCTTCCCCTCCTGAGGGGCCCAGGGCCGGCATCACGGGTGTCAGCAAGAAGAAGGGTAGGAGACTGGAATGTTCCCCGCTGAATGGGACCAGAAGCGACGCTGATCGCATCACTTCCAGTCCCTCAGCTGTCATTGCTCGGCTGCAGAAGCCAGGCAAGGAGCTATTGGAGTGCGATCTGCTTCTTTGGAGTGGAAAGGTGACACTAGTCGTCTACTAGACCCCTAGCGTCACCTTAAAAGGGACCTATGGACAATTTGGGGTTTGTTACCAGTTCACAGACGGATGCAATTTTTAGCCCGGGCATGTTGGGTATCTACTTACTCGTCGTAACCTTGTCTTTTATGTGTTAGAAAAAAAAAGTGCATTATATCGTGTTTTGGGCACTAAAATTAACTTGAGTGTATTTTTTACAAAATGTTTGGGTTCGATAAAGAGTTGCGCTAATATGGTGTGGCGTAAAAATTTGCAATTGCCACCGTTTTATTCTACAGGGTCTTGGCTTTCAGAAAATACATCATGTTTGTAGGTTATAAGTCATCTTCAGGCCTAAAATGTGGATTATATGTGTGCAAAAAAATGCAAAAAAAATGCAAAAAGGGTTAAAAAAATTGCTTACAGGTCTTGTCCCTCCCCCCAGCCTGAGACTGGACAATGACAGAAGGAGCAGCAGACCGATGAGCTCATATCTCCGTCACTCTGTTCTTTCCTTCTGCCAGCATGCTCGTTTGTTAGCACATAAGCACTGCGGCACAGCTGACTGGCTGAGTGGATTGGCATAGTCCTGCTTCTCCCTCTCCCAGTATCAGCTTTGCTGTACATTAAGTGTAAGAGGCTGATACCCGGAGGTGTCCCGAAGCGGGGTGACACCCTGTGCCGGTACCTGGCGACACCCCGCCGTGACATCATCGTGCATGCGCGTGATGACGTCACCCGCTGTACAGCTGTTACCGACCGGCGGCCATCTTGATGAGAGAGAGAAGGGGACATTCACCCGGGGAGGATAAGGTTTGCCGCAGGTCCCCTCCTCTCTCTCGCGCGCGCAACTGTCGGGCTCTCAGTCCATGACCCAGTGCCTGACTTTTCAGAGGGGGTGACACCAAAATGACTGTCAGTCATTTTGGTGTCACCCCTCCAATGGTGTCACCCCGGTGCGGGCCGCACCCCCCTTGTGATGTCACTGGTGGTACCAAGTCATATTCAGGTTCTTACACATTACTGATTACAGAGCTGCATTCATTTGTGTCTTTTATATCTGCCTGGAGTTCAGCTCTGCACCATGTACCAATGGCAGGACCAGGGGCGTAACTAGAAATCACAGGGCCCCATAGCAAAATTTTGTATGGGGCCCCATAGCAAAATTTTGTATGGGGCCCGTGATTGCTAGTTATGCCACTTGCAGAGCCCACCAGAGGGTGACCCTGCAGAGCCCACCATAGACTCTCTATAGTGGGCTCTGCAGGGTCTCAGATGGGGTGCACACCTCTTACCTGTCAGCGCTGTCCGCCTCTGTGGTCGCCGGGCCCCCGCCTCCTCTTCTGTCCCCGGGCCCCGCCTCCTCTTACATCACTGGCCCCACCTGCTTTTAGGTCACTGGCCAGTGATGTAAGAGGAGGCGGGCTCCATTCCGAACACCGCCCTCATCTGCCACAGTGGCTGGATGTCACTGGCTGTCACTGACACAGCTCCGCAGTGGCTATGAGGGGAAATGCGCAGTGGCCGCTGCTGAGCTGTGTCTGTGACAGCCAGCACCCCCTCATGCCATAGCGACCCAGGCGGCCCTGGCCGGGC
>NW_017307341.1:496713-519011 GCF_000935625.1 Nanorana parkeri
AACACCGGTGTAACCGGTCTCTTCTGCCGCAGCTGCTGGCTGTCACTGACACAGCCGCTGCGGAGCTGTGTCAGTCACAGCCAGCACCCTGATATGCCATAGCGACCCAGGCGGCCCACACGGCATCAGAGGGGTGCCCTGGCCAGGCCCCATAGCGGCTGCCTGGGTCGCTATGGCAGTTGTTATGCCACTGGGCAGAACCCTATATGGCAGGGGTAAGCAACCTCGGCCCTCCAGCTGTTGTGGAACTACAAGTCCCATGAGGCATTGCAAGACTCTGACAGCCACAGGCATGACTCCCACAGACAGATGCATGATGGGATTTGTATTTTCCCCACAGCTGGAGGGCCGAGGTTGCCTACCCCTGACATAAATAATGGCCCCCCTCATCCGCACCATCTTACCCTTTATATTACGTCCCCTCTATATCCCCTTCTTCTTGTGCAGGGGCCAAACCTGTTAGCCCCCCACAATGTGTGCTGGCGGTATTTGTGTGCAGCAGATATGTTTATCATCTCATATGGTGTTGCATAATATGAGCCCGGCATGCAGCGTGATCTGTATTTTTACCACACGCACCACCGTGGACGTATCTATTACTAATTGCTGGCCGGGAAAAGGGTTATTTCTGAACTCAGATGGAGAGCTGTGAGCTCAGCACACAGCAGAGGAAACTCCCGCTCACTGATGAGCTCCTGCAGTGACTGAACCTGTAATTGTTCAATGTGGTGATAGCGGAGGGGAGACGTCAGAGGTCTGCTTAGATCAATGATGTCTCAATAAAGTGGACCTGTCTCTGTGGGGGGAGGGTATCTCTTTGCTGCATTGGAAGGGGGATGGGAGGTTGGAGATGACTGCCTGGGAGTGAGAAGATGAAATGGGGATCATTTGATAACTTTATGGACCCTCAGAGAACCTTGAAGGATCTGTCCGCTCTTCATCATGGGGACCTGTCAGTCCATGCAGAACCTTAAAGGATCTGTCCGCTCTTCATGATGGGGACCTGTCAGTCCATGCAGAACATTGAAGGATCTGTCCGCTCTTCGTGATGGGGACCTGTCAGTCCATGTAGAACCTTGAAGGATCTGTCCGCTCTTCATGATGGGGACCTATCAGTCCATGCAGAACCTTGAAGGATCTGTCCTCTCTTCATGATGGGGGTCTGTCAACCGACTTACTTTGCGTTCTCCACCATGTGATGTGAGGGCTCATGATCACATGATGTAGAGTGCTCGGGCAACCAAATGACATCCCTGCATGGGACAACTGGTGTGGGTGGTGGAGCTTTAACTATATGCATCTAGGGGCTTGAATGTTGTAGTTGGGGAGTCAGCAGTATACAGGACATAAGAGACTTGGAGGTGTAAGGTGCAGCTGGAGGTTATGGGGACATTACTTGTCGGCAGTTTTATGGGCCGAGGATTTTAGGTGTGAGCAGAGGTCTTTGGGTTGGTGACCAGGGGACCCTCAATGAGGTAGACCTGTCTCTGGGAAATTACCTCTTTGCTGCATTGGAAGGGGAATGGGAGGTTGGAGATGATTGCCTGGGAGTGAGAAGATGAATTGGGGATCATTTGATAACTTTATGGACCCTCAGAGAACCTTGAAGGATCAGTCCGCTCTTCATGATGGGGACCTGTCAGTCCATGCAGAACCTTGAAGGATCTGTCCGCTCTTCATGATGGGGACCTGTCAGTCCATGCAGAACATTGAAGGATCTGTCCGCTCTTCGTGATGGGGACCTGTCAGTCCATGTAGAACCTTGAAGGATCTGTCCGCTCTTCATGATGGGGACCTATCAGTCCATGCAGAACCTTGAAGGATCTGTCCTCTCTTCATGATGCGGACCTGTCAGTCCATGCAGAACCTTGAAGGATCTGTTCTCTCTTCATGATGGGGGTCTGTCAACCGACTTACCTTGCCTTCTCCACCATGTGATGAGCGGTCTCATGATCACATGATGTAGAATGCTCGGGCAACCAAATAACATCCCTGAATGGGAAAACTGGTGTGGGTGGTGGAGCTTCATTTATATGCATCTAGGGGCTTGAATGTTGTAGTTGGGGAGTCAGCAGTATACAGGACATAAGAGACTTGGAGGTGTAAGGTGCAGCTGGAGGTTATGGGGACATTACATGTGGGGCAGTTTTTTGGGTCGAGGATTTTAGGTGTGAACAGAGGTCTTTGGGTTGGTGACCAGGGGGCCCTCAATGAGGTGGACCCGTCTCTTGGAAATGACCTCTTTGCTGCATTGGAAGGGGGATGGGAGGTTGGAGATGACTGCCTGGGAGTGAGAAGAAGAGTTGGGGATCATTTGATAACTTTATGGACCCTAAGAGAACCTTGAAGGATCCGTCCGCTCTTCTTGATGGGGGTCTGTCAACTGACTTGCCTTGTATTCTCCATGTGTGGGCACATGATCACATGATGTAGAGTGGTCAGGCAGTTGGAGGTTATGGGGGCATTACTTGTGGGACAGTTTTATGGGCGGAGGATAACGGGAGATTCACCCTCTCTACTTGTCCTTGTGACCATTATCACTGAAAGTGAAAGAAAATCCCAAATTTTGGGTTGTCACCAGAACAGGAATAGATGGGAAATCTTCCAGTGGGGACACTAATTCTGCTGGCCCCCAGGGATTTCCCTAACTTTGGGGGGATTTCAGCTCACTTCCTGTTGTGGCTGTTGGACAGCAAGTGAAGAGAAATCTCCCCAATGGGACACAGATAGCACACACAAAAAAGCTGACAGTTCTAGCTTAAGTTATAAGATCCAGTGATACAGTGAGACGCAAAAGCTAGAATCTTATTACGCCTGCGACAGGTACTCTTTGCTCCATGAACACAGGCCTCCCTCGCTTTCTGGATGCCGGATGCCTCCTGCCAACAGCCTGAGCTCAGTTCTTGCGGAACAAAATACCTTCATTCAAGATATCGGGTTTCCATTTTTTTTTTTCTTGTCTTATGAAAACCACAAGAGATTTTTTACACCTGTTCAGTGCCTCCCGTCTCCTTCACCCCCCTTCCCCCCGCCTCGGAGTCCCTTGGTCAAAATGTAGAGTGTAGGCCTGAACCATTTCTACATTTCTATCAACTAGGGAGTATATTTCTAAACCAAATTCACCGAGGATTCACCTAACAATCGCCAATCATATTGATCGCTTGATTTATATATGGGTATATTGGCAATCATTATGTGCTGAAGTATTGAACCATTGCAGACGCTGTCACCAGGGTATGGATCAGACCTTCTCTTCTTGTTAAATACTGAGCCCTGTATTTATAATGTACTTTATGATGTCAATGCTGATAGAAAGCAATACACACCCTGTGGGGATGTAGGGGTGCAGGGATTTAGGGATGTAGGGGTGCAGGCATTTGGGAATGTAGGAGTGCAGGGATTTAGGGTTGTAGGGATTTAGGGTTGTAGGGATGTAGGGGTGCAGAGATTTAGGCCCGGTTCACACCTGGGAGTTTTACAGCACGTTCCTACGCGCTATAAAACGCTCAACATGTGAAAACCAATGATTCCCTATGGGCATGGTTCCCACCTGGGCGTTTTACCGCGCTGCAAAACGCCCTACGCCCAAAGAAGTACAGGAGCTTCTTTGGGGCTTATTTGCCGCGCGTATCCATTAGGATACAGCCGGATAGCCCTCAGAAACGCGCATTTGTCAAGATTTGTCGAGACCCCATACACAGCTCCGGTGAGACCCTGCACAGCCCTAGGGAGACCCTGCACAGCCCTGGGGAGACCCTGCACAGCCCTGGGGAGACCGCACACAGCTCTGGTGGGACAGCCAAGCCCTGGTGAGATCTTGCAAAGCCCTGGTGAGACCCCGCACAGCATCCTGAGACCCCATAACAGCCCTGGTGAGACCATGCACAGCCCTAGTCAGACCCCACACAGCCTCCTGAGATGCCACACAGCCCTGTTGAGCAACACAGAGTATGCAGCTTCATATTATTCTGCATTGTTGTATAATGTATTACTGGGATTTGTAGTCCCTCTACAGCTTGGAGTCAGTGGCAGAACTACCAGGGTCGCAGCAGTTGCAGCTGTAATTGGATCCTGGTGCTGCACCACTGTCCTAAAATCATTAATCTGTATTGTTTTAAAAGAAAGAGACTCTGATGTGAAAAAGGGGGTCTCTGATATGAAAGAAGGGGGCTCTTATGTGAAAGAGGGGGGCTCTTATGTGGAAGAGGGGGGCTCTTATGTGGAAGAGGGGGACTCTTATGTGGAAGAGGGGGGCTCTTATGTGGAAGAGGGGGACTCTTATGTGGAAGAGGGGGACTCTGATGGGAAGGGGGGAGCCCCACTTTCTCTTGTGTTTTTGCATGGGTCCCCTCTTAAATTCCAGGACATCTATCTGGGAAAGGGGTCTAGTATGGATTTTGGGGGTCGTTTTATTACATTTTAGACCAGTGTGCCTTACGTTTTTACATACTTCTAAAGGGCACGGTAACTACAAAAAGGTTGACAAACTCTTCTGCCACCATTGTTTCGGAGTCGTTGACCTGAAACAAAAGTCCATGAACCCATCGCACTCCTGACCGCTTGTTCCACAAAAGACAGGATCAGTGTGATATGCTGCACCCACGTCAATAAATAGACGTATTTGAATTGCATTTGGAGTGCCGGTGTCCCTGTTCCTACCTATATTGAGCTGAAACAAGCGCGCAAATTCAAAAGTCAGAATCCCCGATCTGCATACTTGTTCAGGAAGCATCAAAGCCGCCGGATCAGCATGGCAGCTAGATAACTAGTATGCTCAAAAAGAGAGGTCAACGGTGGCAGGTGCTTTATTCTCTCGGTACGGGTTTCCTTTACTCCGGCCGCACACTGTTGACCTCTCTCGGACTCTCCTAAGGTTAGCAGGATTGGTCGGTGGCAGAGGTCTGCGGCCACAGGGGATGGCACGGTACAAGTGGCCTACGGGTCAGGTGGTGGTGTTGGTTGGTTGGGGGGTGACATAATTGAATTCCTTATTACGGAAAAAGCTGGGCGCTGCTGCAGCCTGAGTCTCATGCGTTTGTATTTTTAGCTCAGAGGAAGATAAGGAATGCAGTCTTGTGTTACCCTAGCTCATCCTTCCTCCGGGCCGTCATTCATGGGAGTCTCAGGATTCTCAGCTCCTGCGAGCGGCCTGTTAATGTACTTCAGTTGCACCCGGCCCCCGTCCTCTGGAGATGTGCCGCTGCCGCCGCCTCTGCTGCGTATTGTGCGGAATTGCAGTTTTCTGCTGCTGTCAGTCTAAAAAACAGCTCGCGCCTTGTTTTCTCAGAGAACATGAAAATGGAGGATGAAAAATAAAAAATAACGGCTCGATGTGTATGCAAAATTGTATCCATTTAGGGCCGGCGTGGGCAGGTTATTTAGCTTTCTCAGGGAGCGAAGATTGACGCAGGGGCTCTGATGCATTCAGAATGACCGCTGATGACCTCGGTGGTGAGCGGCGACCGGTTGTGGGATCATATTGTAGAATGATTGACATATAAATGTGAATGCGCAACACTGGGTGACACCAGATGACGCATAAATGTGAATATTTAGCACCGGGTGACACTAGGTGACGCATAAATGTGAATACTCAACATTGGGTGACACCAGGTGACGCATAAATGTGAATACTCAACACCGGGTGATGCATAAATGTGAACGCTCAACACCGGGTGACTCCTAAATGTGAATACTCAACATCGGGTGACACCAGGTGACGCATAAATGTGAACAATCAACATCGGGTGACACCAGATGAAGCATAAATGTGAATACTCAACACCAGGTGACGCATAAATGTGAATAGTCAACATCGGGTGACACCAGGTGACGCATAAATGTGAACAATCAACATCGGGTGACACCAGATGAAGCATAAATGTGAATACTCAACACCGGGTGACACCAGATGACGCATAAATGTGAATGCTCAACATCGGGTGACACCAGATGACGCATAAATGTGACCGCTCAACACCGGGTGACACCAGATGACGCATAAATGTGAATACTCAACACCGGGTGACACCAGATGACGCATAAATGTAACTGCTCAACACCGGGTGACACCAGATGACGCATAAATGTTAATACTCAACATCGGGTGACACGAGGTGATGCATGAATGTGAACGCTCAACATCTGGTGACACCAGGTGACGCATAAATGTGAATGTTCAACATGGGGTGTCACATGTCCTGTCCACACATCACCAGCACATGGCAGCCATAATGCTAGTCTGGGAATAGTCACCTAGAGCGATCGGTCAATGTGGAGGTGTCACAGACAGGGGGGCTCATAGATATAAAGAGATCTCATGCTGCTGCATGCCCTTCGGCTGGATGTGATCTTTTTTGCCCCGTCTTCAGTCCATGCTCCCTGTTCATTCAGTGTTTTCTGCACTCAAGTTTCATATCACAAAAATGCAGGTGCTACCGGCTACAAGGTGAAGCTGTCTTGTGGTAGGGCTCCCCTGTGTGTCTTTGGCCCTTCCATTGGACTTTCAAGGTCTTGTAATGAGGTATCAGAACATGGGTGCATGCTCCCCGAACCTTTATCAGTCATTGAATGTTATCATATAAAGTGTAGCACCCCCTCTTGGGTCTGGACACTCCACTCTCTTGTGGTACATGTGACTGACAGGAAGGAAGGTGATTATAGTTTCTGTTTAGTCATGACAGTTACCAAATCAGAAGCTGCCACTGTACAACACATCCTGCCAAGGCGGCGCGCTGCTCCCTTCCAGCAGAGGAATTGTAAAGCTCCCGGCTCCTCTAGACTTCAGTCTCCAGGCTTGTGCAGCAGCTATTATTAGAATGAAGAGAGGAGTCACAATGACGCTGGGCACCATATGCTTCATCAACGATGTGCTGTGGATCTTCCTGGGGGTCTGGTTATGGCCAGAGGTGGCATCGCTCTCTGATGGTCTGAGGTCTCCTAACCCCTATCATGTCTAAAGGGCCAGAGCAAGATTGGGCAAGCCATGGTTATTGATATCAGGGTTAGGAATAGGAAGGAGGGTTAGGGTTAGGGCAAGTATGGATTAGGATCAGGGCTGATGGTTAGGGATAGTACATGATAAGGTTAAAGCTAAGAGTAAGAGTTAGCACTGAGGGTTAGGATTAGGGATGGTACATATTAGGGTTAGGACTGAGGGTAATGGTGAGGGCAAGTATGTGTTAGCATGAGGGCTAAGGATTAGGGCCAGTACGTGATAGGGTTAGGGCTGAGGGTTTTGGTTAGGGCAAGTATGTGTAAGGAATAGGGTTGGGGGTTAGGGATAGTACATGATAAGGTTAAAGCTAAGAGTTAGAGTTAGCACTGAGGGTTAGGATTAGGGATAGTACATATTAGGGTTAGGACTGAGGGTTATGGTTACGACAAGTATGTGTTAGGATTAGGCCTCAGGTTTAGGGCTAGTATGTGAAAGGGTTAGGGCTGAGAGCTATGGTTAGGTTTAGCACATGTTAGGGCAGAGGGTTATGGTTAGGGCAAGTACGTGTTAGCGTTAGGGCTAAGGTTTAGGGCCAGTACCTGGTAGGGTTAGGGCTGAGGGCTAGGGTTAGGACCAGTGCAGGTCAGGGTTAGGGCCAAGGGTTATGGTTAGGGCAAGTATATGTTAGGATTAGGGCTTAGGGTTAAGGCTAACACATAATAGGTGTAGAGCTAAGAGTTCAACTGAAGGCTGAGGGTTATAGTTAGAGATAGTACATATTAGGGTTAGGGCCGAGTGTTATGGTTAGGACAAGTACCTGTTAGGATTAGGGCTAAGCTTTAGTTCTAGTACATGAAAGTGTTAGGGCTGAGTGCTATGGTAAGTATGTGTTAGGGTTAGAGCTTGTACATATTAGGGTTAGGACTTAACCTGAGGTTTACACCTAGCCGGTAGTAGGGCTGAGGGTTATGGTAAGCACATGCTAGGGATTGGAGGTTAGGTGTTATAGCTTGTACATTTTATGGTTAGGGTTAGCATGTGGTAGTTTCCATTTACACTGATGTGGTAAAACATGCATTTTAACATGCATTAGTGGAACCTATGATTGGTGGTACACTGCGCTGCCACTCATTTTGAATGGGGCAGCCCATGCACTACTACAGTAATGGAAAATGTGCCCACACTGCAGAGCTCCACATCGTATATCTTGTGCATTTTGGTGTGTTGCATTGTTAGGGTTGGTATGTGTTAGGGTCAGGACTAAGGGTTAGGGTTAAAGCTAGCATGTGTTAGGGTCAGGGCTAGCACATGTTAGTGGTAGCAGGTGTTGGGGATTGAGCTAGCTCATATTTTGTTTAGAGTTCCTGGTTGAGTTAGAGGGTTAGGGTTACCAATTGGGTTAGGGTTATTGATTGGATTTGGATTAGCAGCTGGATTAGGTTTAGACAGTTAAGGTTAATGGTTGGGTCAGGGGGTTAGCAGTTGGTTCAGTGTAAGAGGGTTACCATCTGAGTTAGGGTTAGCCCTCGTTCACACCTGACCGTTTTGTAGCGCGTTCTACGCTCGACGAACGCTCTACAAAACGGTCAAAAATATAAATTGCATTGTAGTCAATGGTCTCGTTCCCACCTTGCTGTATTTCTGCCCGTCCCTAACGCCCTACAAAACGGCCCACACCCGAAAAGGTCCAGGTACTACTTTGGGCCGTTTTGTAGGGCGTTTTCCATTGGGATACAGCCAAGTAGCCTTCGGAATCGCGCGACAGACGCTCATATGCAATACGCCTAGGTGTGAACGAGGGCTTAGAGGGCTAAGGTTAGCAGTTGGGTAAGGGTTAGAGAGTTAAGGTTAGCAGTTGGATTAGGGTTAAGGTTAGCAGTTTGGTATGGGTTAGAAGGTTGGGGTTAGCACTTTGGTAAGAGGTTGAGGGTTAGCATTTGGGTAAGAGTTAGAGGGTTAGGATTAGCAGTTGGGTAAGGGTTAGAAGGTCAGGATTAATGGTTAGGTTAGAGAGTTGGATTTAGCGTCTGGGTTAGAGGGTTGGGGTTAGCAGCTGGGTTAGGGTTAGTGGGTCAGGGTTAATGGTTAGGTTAGAGGGTTGGAGTTAGCAGCTGGGTGTGGGTTAGATGGCCAGGGTGAGTGGTTGGGTTAGAGGGTTGGAGTTAGCAGCTGGGTTAGGGTTAGTGGGTCAGGGTTAATGGTTAGGTTAGAGGGTTGGGGTTAGCGGCTGGGTTAGGGTTAGAGGGTTGTGTTAGGGGTGGTTGATATTAGAGACAAAAGAACAGACAGCGCAGGTGTGGTGAAAAGGATACAATCCTGCCGCAGAGTAGCTTGTGTTTAATTGTCAGAGTTCTCCGTATTGTTAAACAAAAGGCATCTACCGCTTTGCAACTTTCTCCTGCGGACTGGAAATCTTCATGATACACTAAAAGGTGAAAGGAAAGCTCACCGGCATTGTGACATCCCATCAATAAAACTTTATTAAATAAATGTGACGGGTACTCACTAGCGATCTTGATAACAGTGCTTGTCATATAAAAATCATCCAGAGATAAGAATCGACTCCATTTTCTGTAAACTGGAGCTTCTCTGTTATCTGCCCCACATAATAACGTGTAGCCGGCGTGTGTCTATCTCCAGCGTGCATCCGAACTGACGCGTTTCAAGGGCGGACCTGTCTTCTTCAGAGCTCATTCATTTGTCACTGGTGACACCACTACACTAGAACACTAGAATTCAGAAACATTGGGGAAATGTATCAAAACTGGAGCATCTGTGCACGGCAACCAATCAGCTTCTCTCTTTCATTTTCAAATCTTAACTCAACAAACTGTCACAGTTGCTCCAGTTTCTGTCCGCTCCAGTTTTGATCAATTCCCCCCACTGTGTTTACATTCTTTTCTGCAGCGCACTCCTAGTGAATGATCTGTAGGAGGATCGTAAGTCCCGGAGCTGTTCAAAACAACTCTGGACTCTGGTCGTCACTGACAGCTGTCAGTCCCATTGCGAGATGCTGTCGAGACCCACGGGGGCTGCTGAGTCCGGTTGGGAATAAAAACTTTCATTGAAAATATATTTCTCAGCAGCCACGCAGGATTTGTATCCACTTTGTCTGCACCAAATGTTTTTGCTCTTTTAATATTCTCTCTACTAATTTTCTCTTGGTATGGAATGTTCTTAGGCTATTCTGATTCCTGATGAATTTGCTAAAATTTGATTCATGGGTGGCCCTGCCATCACTGCCCTGTTCGCTAAAAATCTATTTCTACGACTCGCCCTGGTTGGAATTTTTTTGGATGAACAGAGACTGCAGCCAACTAGCTTCAGTCACTGTTTAGGTATTCTGACATCTGTTTGCGCCGGCTGTCAGAATACCATAGCCACCAGGGGAGATGCCTCCATCCACACTGTTTAGCATGGATGGCTGAATTGAACTTTTTTTTAATCTCATTTAGCCCATGGTAAATAAAAATAGTAAAGTATAGGGCCAGCTGTAGGGTATTTTCCCTTAGGACTGAATGTACTTAGGCTATTGTCTCTTTGGATCAAACATTCTTATGGTAGAATGTTGCAATCAGTACTGCTTATATTCGCAAGAGAAATCCATACAATACCATACACCGATCAGCCATAACATTATGACCACTCACTTAATACTGAGTAGGTCCCCCTTTTCCTGACCCGTCGAGGGATGGACTCCACTAGACCTCTGAAGGTGTGCTGTGGTATCTGGCACCGAGCCGTCAGTAGCAGATCCTTTAATTCCTGTAAGTTGTGAGGTGATCGGCCTCCATGGATCGGACTTGTTTTTCCAGCACATCCCACAGATGATCGCTTGGACGGAGATCTGGAGAATCTCGAGGCCAAGTCATCACTAACTCGTTGTGTTCCTCGTTGACTCGTTGTGTTCCTCAAACCATTCCTGAACCATTCTTGCAGTGTGGCAGGGCTCATTATCCTGCTGAAAGAGGCCACTGCCATCAGGGAATACCGTCTCCAATACGCGTTTCAGAGGACACGCCTCCTTCCTCAGAACCAATGGGAACCCATGGAATGAATATTACATTCGACCTGCCAGAGACAATAATGTTTTGCGCGTAAGGGTATTATTGTGAATTTTGCTGACATATCACACCACTATATATTCTTTATAAATGGACCTCTGTAGTAACAATCTTGTCTGCTCACAATTTGTGAATCCCTGAGTATATTTCCACTTCCAGCGCGCAGCCCTAATGGGATGTGTGTGTATAATGGAATGAATGCCTTTCGCTATGTTCATTCCTCAGAGGAGACGGTGACAGCAGATGTACTCCTAGCACACTGAGTCCCCCTCTGTGTATTATAACATGGAGAGGGCTGTATGGTGAGCTGTCTCTGGGGGGGGGTTCAGTTTATTCCCTGTGGGGTGCTGAGTGTGAAATGCTGCTGCTGATAGAAGCTCCTGAGACCCCGCCGATAAGAGATGCGACTGGGAGCGCGGGGGTCTCTGCGAGGTGCGACGTGTGGCTCAGTTACCAGTTCACATTCCACTTACTGCTGCGGAAAAACAGGAGACAGTTTTTTTTAATTAAAGGGACTTTGTCCCTTTTTTTATTGATCCCATTTCCGCCCTGATGTATCAAACTGTAATATCCCTTAGGGGTTTAAACATTAGTTTCACTGAAGGCATGCTGAAATGACACACAGCAATATTAGTTAGGGTGCTTTGATTCATCAATCTGCAATATCACTTGGGGGTATTAAATAATTATCACTGAAGGCACGCTGAAAAGACATGCAGCAATATTGGTTTATAGGCCAACTTAGCATGTCTTAAAGTGAACCTGTGCCTAGGCCTGGGCTAAGTAACCCTGGCTTGTCAGCTGTTGTGAAACTACAAGTTCCATGAGGGCATTGCAAAACTGACAGCCACAGGCATGACTCCCAGAGGCCTGATAGAGTTTGTAGTTGCACCAGAGGTGTCACAAGGGGGGGGGGGTGTCACCATCAGGCAGTCATTTTGGCGTCACCCCCTCGGAAAAGTCAGGCTTTCAGTCATGGACCGAGAGCCCAGGGCCGGTGCTAGACTAATTTGCGCCCTAGGCAAGACCAGCTACATGCACCCCCCAGCCCCCCTCCCCTGGCGTAACCCCCAATCCCACCCGGCGCGGCCCCATTCTCCTACCGGCTGGCTTCCGCAGGCGACAGGTGGATGTAAGCAGCTGGGAGCAATAGCCAGACTGCTAATGGCTCTTTTAATTTGAAATAGCCAATATCAGACTGGCTATTGAAACCCCACCCACTGAGCAGAGGAGAGGAGCGGACCTGAGAGAGAAAGTTGTCTCTCAGTTCCACTCATCTGGTTAGTGGGCGGGTGTAATAGCCAGCCTGCTATTGGCTTTTGCAATTTGAAATAGACGGGGGGCACTGTGAGCGGTCAAGGCTGCCTAGTTTGCCTAGTGGCAGCACCGGCCCTGCAAGAGCCCGAGGGCTGCATGAGAGAAGGGGACCCGGTGGCATACATGAATCCACCGGATGAAAATCCCCTTCTCCCTTTGCCAGCATTCATCACCAAGATGGCCGATGGCAGTGAAGTGCACGCGACGTCATTACGCATGTGTGTGATGATGTCACGTCCATATGTAATGACGTCCACACCGGGTGACGCCACTGAGTCTCACCAAAGCTGGAGTGCCGAAGTTGCTTTGCCCCCCGACTCATCAAGCCGAAATATCATATTCGGTACCTTAAAGTGTAGCGGCCCAGCAAGTGGACATTTGGTCTGTGGACATATTATTAACAAGTAGTCAATGAGCTTTAACACAAGCCCTCACTGACCTCTGCAGCCGCGTGCACTGTGGAGCAATTCATCCTCGAAGTTCACAGCAGAAGCTCTGATGTTGTTCAAGCCATTCTCTTGGGAGACTGGAATTGGCCATTAAGTGCTTCTACTGTGAATCCTGAAGATGAATTGCTCCAAAGTACCTGCAGCTACAGAGGTCAGTGAGGGTTTGTTTTAAAGCTCATTCACTTTGGAGTGATACTGAGAGTGTCTGATAGTTTTTTTTCCGGGTTCCGGCCTCCGAGTCTCTCCTCACTGGCCGCCGATGCGATGTGCACACAGTGAGAGGGGAGAGCTGTCTTCCCATCTCAGCTGTCACAGGAGTTCCAGCACAGTGCTGTGCTATAACTCCTGTATTGGAGGTGACAGGGTCAATAAAGAGAACCTGTCACCCCCAAATGCTATCAGACTTGTTAGCTAGCTCCTGTGTGATAGCAATAAGGTTAAGTGAAAAAAAAATAATAATAAATAATAATTAAATAAAAATAAATAAAAAGGTGATTAAAAAGTAAAAAATAAAATCTGTTGAGGGGGAGGGGGGGGCGCATTGCAGAACCTTGCCTTGGGGCGGCAGGGAGAGTAAATCCATCCCTGTCCATGGTTGGAGAGATGGGGACAATCAGACAGGGTACGGTCCCTTTATGGGTATCTATTGCTGCTGTACCCCCAAATTGTGTAAGTTCTGAGTGGGAGCTGACACAGGGCTAAGAGGTCACATAAGACTCATCCTCGGTGACACAGTAGAGGTACTTTTATCCTTCTCCCTGGGAAAGGCCAGTCACCCTTCATAGCTTTCATATGCTTGCAGTCTAACAAAGTTCTCTTGCACACAGGCGACTGAGCCCATGCAACCTGTACTAAACCCCCAGCCAGGGAGCCATAGGTACAGCCTCCCATAGAAGTCAATGGATCTATGGCAGTGCCTGCATACGGTGATGTAGGTGTACAGACACAGATCCCTGAATGCAGGTTTTCTGTTCCAGAGTATACCTGCATACAGCCATAGACTTCCATGGGAGGCTGTACCTGTGGCTCTCTAGTGAGGAGGCCATTGCTGTTCTCCCCTCCTGAAAATACTAGGTCCCTGGCTGTCATGCTAATCCAAACCTGCAGCACTTCCTATTAAAGGACGCAAAAGAGGTAGGCAAATTAGGACTGAGTTTTCTTATCAGTATGCTTCTTCAAGGTCAACGTCTCAAAGCATTGAAGCCAGAGGCTGCCAGGCAAACAGCATTTTCAGACGGGGGTCAGGAATGGCTTCCCTTCCCCATGTTTATTGGTGCAGCTTCCTCTCCTCCTCCTCCAGTCCCCGCCTCAGGGCTCCTGGATGTTTTTGCACACAGCTGATGTCTAGTCTATGTTCTTACTTGTTGTCACGTAACTGGTTGGAGACTGAATGCGCGAGGAGGCCTCCCTTGCACCTGAGGACTCTGGAGGTGGGAACAGAGTCTTGGCAGACAACGAGTGGCACGGGCGCCAGCGGTGTTAATACCGTGCAAGCTGAAGATTTGGTTCTGTAGCAGGACTGGGGCAATCCGAAATCCAGGGTCAACAAGCCGAGGACACACCAAGCAAGCAGATAAGGTACACAAGGATGAGGCAGAGGCAAGTCCAATAAACAATCCGTGGTCGAGGGCAGGTTGCAGGCAAGAATGGTCAAGGCAGATCCGTGGTCGAGGGCAGGCTGCAGGCAAGAATGGTCAAGGCAGATCCGTGGTCGAGGGCAGGCTGCAGGCAAGAATGGTCAAGGCAGATCCGTGGTCGAGGACAGGTTGCAGGCAAGAATGGTCAAGGCAGATCCGTGGTCGAGGGCAGGTTGCAGGCAAGAATGGTCAAGGCAGATCCGGGTCAAAGCAAGCAGGCAGGTAATCACAGGAAGCAGGAATCAGAGGACACATGAATTCAGGAGGGCTGAAGACAAACCAGCAATATGGAGGTGTGCAGGCTGAGCTTAAAATAGGTAAGTCAATTGATCAAGTGCGTCACTTCCTGTGCGCCATTTGGCAAGTTTTTCCACGGCTAGTCCTTGGCGCGCGCATGCACGCAAGTGTCCTCCGAACAGTATGGAAAACGGGACTTGGCGCATGCGCAGAAGCAGAGGGTTGCTGACACTTGTTCTGGAGACCTCCAGGAATAAAGGTGTATGATAGTGTGCAACGCGAGAGGCGGACTAACTTTTGTTCACCGCGTTCAGGCGTGATTGGCAGGGAGGGGAGGAGCCAATAAATATTTCTGATCTGTGACGTCTGGATCGTCCTGAATGCAGAGTACATAAGATCATTCCTGATCAATGTTTAAAGGGAACACTGAGGAAAATATACAATACAACACCCTCCGACCTTTTATTATTTCAAAGGTCTTTTTCGTTTTCTTTCTTTTATTCAGCCAGTTGATTTGCTTTAAATCTGAATATAAAATTCATATATATAGATAGATAGATAGATAGATAGATAGATAGATACCGAGAAAGATAGATAGATAGATAGATAGATAGATAGATAGATAGATAGATAGATAGATACAGATAGATTTTTTAATTTTAATAATTAATAATGTATTTATTTTTTACATTTATTTTTTTATCTTAAACATGTCATATTTACTACTTGCAAGCAGCAGGTGGAGCTATAGGAAAAAAATGTCAGGAGTGTTAAAGTGTATGTGAGCCCTAACAATCAAGCAATGTCTCTTATTTGCTTCCATTTGGTCTGAGAAACCTACCACTGAAAGCGTTTTTTGCTGTTGTTAATATCTATTTGATAAGTGCAACAAAAAAACCTGTTGGTAAGATCAGAAATTCAGAACTGTCCTCTACATACTTCCTGTGTTATCTCAAGGAGTTTATTTAGCCATCCCAGTTCTTATCTTGGACTATAGAATAATTAGTGTCTATGTCAGGGGCACCTTGGCAGGCCAGCTGTGTTGAAACTACACATCCCAAAGTTATATGAAAAGCCCTCTGTTAGGACCATCCTGGTCTCAAGGAGAATCATCTATGGTGTTCTGGTTTCAAAGAGCATTATTTATGGTGTCCCGGTCTCAAGGTGCATCATCTATGGTGTCCTGGTCTCAAGGAGCATCATGTATGGTGTCCTGGTCTCAAGGAGCATCATCAATGATTTTCTGGTCTCAAGGACCGTCATCTATGATGTCCTGGTCATAAGGACCCTCAACTATTGTGTCCAGGTCTCAAGGACTGTCATCTGTGGTGTCCTGGTCTCAAGGAGCATCATCAATGGTTTTCTGGTCTCAAGGACCGTCATCTATGATGTCCTGGTCATAAGGACCCTCAACTATTGTGTCCAGGTCTCAAGGACTGTCATCTGTGGTGTCCTGGTCTCAAGGAGCATCATCTATTGTGTCCTGGTCTCAAGGAGCATCATCTATGGTGTCCTGGTCTCAAGCTGTCATGCCAACAACTACTGTGCCAGGAGCAGTGGGCCCAGGTTTGCTAGAATGGCTTATTAAAAGCCTTAATGCTATAGGAGTACATGGACTGTCTAATACAGTTTTTCTGGGTCTTTCCCTCCCTGCAGACACAGGAGTGGACATCTCTGGCGCAAAGAGACAGAGACAAAGCAAAGAGGTGCAAATCCCAGACTGAAAGAGGATGGCTGGGGGGAGACAGCTGGAGAACAGCGGTCAGGGGCCCAATAGTGTACGTGTGTGTGTGTGTGTGTGTGTGTGTATGTATATGTGTGTGCATGTATATGTCTGCCTCAGAACTTTCTGAGCCGGGATGGAGGGATACCTTCTAGCACAAAATATCAGTAACACGCGTACATTTATAATTACAAACTATAGGTAGCAATAGTTTTTTTCAGGCTGAATGTAGGGAAATATCCCATTATGGCCACTAGATGGCGCTGAGGATTTATGATGATTTCCTACGCTTCTCAGCTCCATCTAGTGGCCATAATGTGGTATTTACCAGACATTACATTCAACCTGGAAATAAAATATGCTATTAACTAGGGCTGCGGAAATTAACGATTCATTTCTCCATTAATCGTTAAAATATTTGATCGATTAAAATTCTTTGGATCAAAAATGAAAACTCACCTCTCCGCCGACTTCCGAGTCTTACGGGAGTCCCGTCGGAGATCGGGTGACGTCACGGACATCAACGTCACCGGACTCCTCCCCCCTTCCCAAAGTGGCTCCGTTGGCTAATGAAGGGAAGATGGGAGGAGTCTGGTGACGTCGATGTCCGTGACGTCACCGGACTCCTCCCCCCTTCCCTTCGCTGGCCGATGGAGCCACATGGGTCGGTGATCTTATCGAGTTCTGCGACCGCCTAACTTCCGGTTTCGTTACATCTAAGAGGTATGACGAACAAACTTGTTCTGCACGAGCGCCAGCCATGGCATTGGCCTATACACATACAGCACAGCAATGAAGTAATAAAATGAACTAGGATCACACTAATCCAGCGCGTTATTATTCTGAGTTGCCCCACTCAAGCGGCGGCCATATTGAGTGGGGCACCTGAGATAAATAACGTGCTGGATTAGTGTGATCCTAGTTCATTTTATTACTTCATTGCTGTGCTGTATGTGTATAGGCCAATGTAGTTGGATCTGTATGTGCGTTATAATTCATCGAAATTAATCGATTTTAAAAAATTTCGATTAATCGAACACGAAAATTTTAATCAGTAACAGCCCTACTATTAACCTTTGTTTTTGTCTTCATTTGCACAGATGGCTCTACAAATTGTTTACAAATACACCCCTTGGTGTGCTTTGTGTATTTCTTCCAGTGTGACACTTGGAGCTTCATGTAATAAAGACCGATTACTGCTGCTCTCTCTCCTTGTACAGGGTGACTGGTCTTGTCTCCGCCCCCCTCCTGTAATAAAGACCGCTCACTGCTGCTCTCTCTCTTTGTGCAGGGTGACTGGTCTTATCTCCGCCCCTCCTATAATAAAGACCGCTCACTGTTGCTCTAGCTCTGTGTGCAGGGTGACTGGTCTTGTCTCCGCCCCCTCCTCTAATAAAGACCGCTCACTGCTGCTCTCTCTCCTTGTGCAGGGTGACTGGTCTTGCCTCCGCCCCCTGCTGTAGTTTTCCGCAGGCCCCCTGTAGAGTGTGGGGCCTGCTGGCTCTACCCTCAGCACAGACTATGTGCACCACAATCACAATGCCACTGCTACTTATTGTAATATCTGTGTTTGCATTAGGCAAAGTTTATGTATATCCTTTGTGTTTAATGAGAAATATGTGCAAAAGTGTTTGCGGCCGGAGTGCAGCTTTAACTAGGGATATTTGGGAGCTGTAAGGATGTAATATTGCCCGGTACGGCCTTTGTAGATTTGTCTGTCTGGCAGAAAACGGCAGAGAAGTTCCCTCGAAGTGCAGTTTTAAAATGTTGTCCGCTTTGCGCTTAGCAGTCGGCTGCACTTTGCATCAGTCATGGACTCGATTATAGAAATGACAGGACATCTATATGCAAATGACTCGCATATCATATGCAGCTATTGTGTGTTTCCTGTCTTCAGGTGTCTCTGTGTGTGTGTAGCAGAGCGCACAGTCCTTGTCTGGTAACTCCTCCCCCATACACATATCATAGTTCCCCACCGTCCCAAATTTAGAGGGACTGTCCCTATTTGGTAACCAAATATCTCTGCCCTCCTCAGATGCCCCTGTTTTTGCCTTAATGTATACATTATACAGGAAATGATACAATGGTAGGGATGCAGCAATACCTTTTTTCCCCGGCCGAGTATGAATACTGATTCCTTTCCTCAAGTGTTCACCGATACCAAATACCTTTTTTGTCATGTGACAGTTTTTCTAAAACAATACAGACCAATGATATTAGGCAGCTGCTGTGACCCCGGTAGTCCTGCCACTGACTCCAAACTGTAGAGGACTACAAATCCCAGGAATACATTACACAGCAATGCCGAAATGGCAACCGGCTATAGAGGACTACAAATCCCAGCAATACGTTATACAGCAATGCCACTGACAGCTGCTGTGACCCCGGTAGTCCTGCCACTGACTCCAAACTGTAGAGGGACTACAAATCCCAGCAATACATTACACAGCAATACCGAATGGCAACCGGCTATAGAGGACTAGATATCCCAGCAATACATTATACAGCAATGCCCAATGGCAACTGACTATAGAGGACTACAAATCCAAGCAATACATTATGCAGCAATGCAGAATAATATGAAGCGACATACTTTGTGCTGCTCCAAGGTGCCGGCCTGATGTCTCCAGCATAGGGTCTCAGGAGGGCTCGGTGGTGTCTCAGGAGAGCTGTGCGGGGTCTCAGAAAAGCTGTGAGGGGTCCCAGGAGGGCTCTGCGGGGTCTCAGGAGGTCTGTGTGGGGTCTCAGGAAAGCTGTGTGGGGGTCTCAGGAGGGCTGTGCAGGGTTTTGCAAGGGCTGTGCGGGATCTCAGGAGAGCTGTGCGGGGTCCCAGGAGAGCTGCGCTGGGGCTCTGGGACCATGGAAGGGTAATTTTCTCATCATGGCTAACAATGTACTGCACCCTGTTACTGCTATATTTACACTCCTAACTTCCAGTGCTCCCTGCCTCCAAATGCACTGAAATCTCCAGCAGTATTATCAGCTCTGCCCAGTTCTCTTTCTGGACTACAGATCACCTCCTTCCTATGTTATGGAGATAAGAGGGGGGGTATTCTGTAGTTGTAACACACTTCCTGTCCTCAGGGTGACAATGCTACTCCTCCATATCGTTGGCCAGCTGCAAGCAGTTCCGTTCCACCATAAGCCTTACGTCAGTGGAAGTGAAAGGGTTAAAGGTGAACTGAGGCACGCATCTACACACATAAAAGGGAGCTGTTTGCCAAAGGAAGGCAAATGAAAGGGAGGAGTCAGTCCTCCCGCATCCTTCACTCGTGTGCATAAATTTCAGCTTCACCTATTGAGCTTTGTAAACATCTGGTTTGCTTTAGCGGGTGGTAAGGAGTCTTCTCTTCAGATGCGGGCTAAACCGTGGACTACTTTATATTCATCGGCAATTATACTTACCTGACTATAATAAGAGAGAAACATAGATAAATGTTTATTTTTATAATCCTGATCATAAAATATTAAAGAAAATATATACAAAATGAATCAATTTGTAAATATCAACTTGAGCTACTGAGCTTTGTAAACAGCAGGTGGTAAGGAGCCAATGGACAATATATACAAAATCAATATTATTTCATTTAAAGATCCATTCCCTGGATAGGATTCATCCTTTGTTACATCTCAGTGTTTCTAGCCACCCCCAGCCACTTCCTGTCTGCATGCGCTCCAGCGATGGCTGCGTGGCATTTCACAGGGCGGGTCTCCTGATGGTGACGACATGGACCATGCCTGTGTCCTGTGATTTGAAAGAGTCACTTCTGGTCGCAATAGGACAGGGTGACAACATTGAAGCACAGTTGGGAAATGGGAACGGAGTGCTGTCACCCTATAAAAGGAAGTGCCTGAACTTCCTCCATGGCAGGATCACCAGAGATTATTTTAATGAAAGCTGCAGATTTGATTAAATTATCAATTACTTTTTTTTAACGTGTTTAAGCCAATATTGGATTTTAGGCCGCAGTGAGCGTAGTCAGTCAATTTTTTTGTGGTGCATTTGTATGCACGTTTTTATGCGCAGTACAGGTGCAGAATTGTGCGTTTTGGCCCCCATTGACTTTTCAATGGGAGCACTGGAAAAATGCTTGTGTTCTATAGAAGTTGATGGAACCAAAAATGCGTGATTCTGCCCCGAAAGGAGCGACACGTCACTCAAATGTGAACCGGCACCGCTTGAAATGATGGGATTCCCCATGTTGGGCATTAAAGTGCTTCAGCAAACGTGCTTTGAGCCGCTCAGGTGGGAATGGGGCCTTAGCGACTGGGTTCGGGCGCGTCAGTATGTGAAAACTAGACGTTTAAGCCGCGGAAAAATTCGGTTTGGTTCGGATATTTCGTTATGCTGGAATTTGGGATTCGGATCCGAAATTCAATTCGTTTCGGGTTTCGGATTCGGACGAAATCCGAATTTTCGTTAGTTTCGGATGAGTTTACGAATATACGTTGCGAAAACCACAGAAAACCTTAGACAGATATTAATACTAAAGCTGAATCTCCCAGACCGAATGGCATTCAGGATACGAATTTCCTAATTGTAATGGGGGGATCTCGAATGCCATTCGGGTCTGGGAGCCTCAGCTTTAGTACTATATGTATATACTGAACACAAATGTTCGTCACGGCATGTGACTTTTCTGGCCAATCAGATGGCTCCCATGTTGCAGTAACGAAAATTCATCTTCAGACCCATTGGGGTGCATTAAACCGAAAAACACATCTGATTGGCCAGAAAAGTCACATGTCCGATTCAGTTTAATTTTTGAACGAAATTCGGAAACAGAAATTCGGATTCGGATGCATTGGGATTCGGAAATTTCGGATGTGTTGGAATTTCAGAAAATTCGTCCGAGTTTCGATTCGGAACGAAACGAATCGCACGTGTCTAGTGAAAACTGATCAGGCTGCGCGTCCTCCTGGCAGTGGAGGGGTTAATAGGTTAAGGAGCTGCAGTGTTGGCATCTACGGAGGGGGGGTGGTGTGGGGAAGCAGCTGTGCACACGGCAGAACACGGCATCCTCTTCCAGAGCCGCATATAAGAGCCCTTGTCTATCCGTGTTCCGGGTCCCGGATAAAGAGCCTCAGTAACCTTACGGCAGACGTTGGCCGGGAGAACGGCGCTGCGTCCCTGTAGCTGGTGCCCCTGGCACAGTCGGCGACCACAAAGCCCTGTGCTAATCTTGGCCTGAGTGGTTACATCTTGCCACCATCCCCCCTCTTTTGGCTCTGAGCGGTGCCAGGAGCACGGGCGTTTGTGCCAGTTCTGGTTCCTAATCGGAGTGCACAATGTGGTCACCGGCCTTTGTGAGCGTTTATGCCGGGGCTAATTATATTCTTTAGCCGTAATCCGCGGAAATCACATTATGGACGTGTCACCGGGCCAGATATGTATAGGAATGTCTAAGGTGTCACGCCTGCCACCGGCCGGCGTGACATGATCATGCTTAAAGGCCAACTCCATTCAATAAAAAAAATATTTCAGCTTGGTCAGGGTGCTGGCGCATTAAACAGCATGCCAGCTATCAATCAATCTATCTATTTATCTGTCTGTCTCTATCTGTCTGTCTGTCTGCCTGCCTGCCTATCTATCTATCTATCTATCTATCTATCTATCTATCTATCTATCTATCTATCTATCTATCCATCTCATATCTATCTATCTATCTATCTATCTATCTATCTATCTATCTATCCTATCTATCCTATCGGTTTGCAGTCACCTTCCTTCATCCTTCGTCTGCTGTCACAGGTATGAATGGCGGTGTCACCCTCGGCTTGTGCAGTGCGGCTGGTGTGTGTGTGATTCACAAGAGTGGCTGAACAGAATGACTCTCTATATACTGTTCAGTGATTGGTGCTCCGGGGGGGGGTGCCGGTTGCTGTTCGGCTCGGAAGTGTTTTTATACCTCCGGATCCCCCTCCTGTTAATAA
>NW_017307341.1:519062-539005 GCF_000935625.1 Nanorana parkeri
GTTTGTTGTTCGGCTCGGAGGTGTTTTTATCCCTCCGGACCCCCCTCCTGTTAATACATGAGTAGGCTATTCAGCCCCCCTCCCCCGCCGTAGTTTTCCTCGCGCTCTGCGTTCGGGTGGCTCGTTAGCGGCCTTATTGTCCCAGAGATATCATAATGGTATTTATTATATCGGTGATTTATGTGAGCGGTGCGAGCAATCGCTTCCTGACCCGCTGGCGGAGGCTTAAGCGAGATATACGGAGATTGTGTGAGCGCGCCCCGCGTCCCCCTCCCCGACCTCCTTAGCGTGGCCCGCTCACTCGCTTTCCCCCCAAGGCGCAGCTTTCCCATTCACTTAGAGTGACTCCTCGCCGTCTGGTTTAATGGTGTCGCCTGTGGAGCACGGCAGTCTTCGCCCCGGCCTTATTTACAAACAAGTGAAGGGAAACGCTGTCGTGTGTGACATGGCGCTCGCAGATGAGGAGGCGTGCCGCCACCGCTGCTGCATTCCATTTCTAATGCACATTGTGAGAAGCTTACAGTGTGCAGTGAACGGCTATCAGGGCCCCTTATTACCTCAGTGAACCAGTAGGGAGGGGGAGGGGTTGATTTGCCCTCCCCATATCCGGACCGACCATTAGAAGGAATTCCCCTGAACCCCTTATCCATGAGACAAGCCCTCATTGTAGCCTACGCATGCCATCCATAAAAGGAACATATACTGCAGGGGCGTGCTTATGAAATGATCGCGCGGCGAGCAGCTCTGCGACTGTCTGCGTTTTAGCTGCACAGCACACTATGACCACTAGATGGAGCCGAGGAGCATAGGAACTTCCAATGCTCCTCGGCTCCATCTAGTGGCACAAAGGGGCTGTGCAGCTAAAACTCACTCCCGGCATTATCCAGCGCTCTGCTGCGTGCGAGCTCCTACTATCGGCCTCTCTGTCATCGGAGAAAGGACAGTCTGCGGTAAATGAAGGGCCGTTCACACGCAACGTGTTCAATGTGCGTCAAAACGCAGCGTCATTTTTTATTAAATTACATCATAATCAATGTGTGCTTTTCAAGTTACGTGCCCGTAATTCCTACAGGAAGAACACGCATGCAAAAAAAGACACGCAAACCGCGCCTCGGTACCACGGAGGTACTGAGCAGAATAGCCGTGCCGAAAGGCGCTCTTCGGCATTTGGCTAGTCACTCACTGCCGTTCGCCCCCTATGTGAATAGGGGCGAATGGCAGCGAGTGAGCTGCCGGAGCTTTGGCTCAGCCGATCCAGATGTTGGATCGGCTGAGTCAAAGTCCTTCTGAACTTCGGCTCAGCATGTTCGACTGATCGAAGTGCAGCTGAAGGGAGCAGATGTACGGCTGAAATCAGGCGATGTACGGCTGAAATCAGCCGTACTGAGCTGTAGTGAATAGCCGACTTCACTACGGCTCGGTTATTCACTCAGCTGTCTCTGGCAGCTGAGTGAATAACCCTTTAAATGTGGGAAACACAATGATTTTGCATCTCATCTTATGGGAAGATTGTTGCTGATATGAATAGTATGGAGACAGGGTCTCTTTAAATATGAGTGGCACTATTTTTGGCTCAGATCACATGGTAGCGCATATCATAGTTACATAGTAACAAGTCCACCAAGTTCAACCTACAGAGAGAGAAATAAATAAATAAAATCTGCCAAACTGCGCATCCAAGAGCCGACCGCCTCGGGGTAAATCTTTATTGTCCATCTCCGTATTGAACTCTGTGTCTGGCCTGTATTTCTAGTTCAATACATTCGACGTTCAGCGATTGCATTGACCCACGCGGCCGCACCGGCTCCACACTGCGTTATGGCTGACATGCGTGGCCGAGGAGTCATCGGTCGGCGGTCTGTGTATGGGCACCTAATCATTTTATTTTTTCTTCTTTCAGGGTATAAATAGGAGACATTTTCACCCGGTGACTCATCGCTGAGCTCTAGGTGAACGCCTGAAGGACTCATTCAGAGAATCTTTTCTGAGAATTGCATTGTGAGCCGGTGAATGTTTAGCGCGCTGTGTTGGCGGTTGTAGTTTTTTTTTATTTTTTTAGAGAGAGCGATTTTGGTGAAGGGTATGTCGTCAGAACACCCACAAGCTTGTTTTTTATTGGAGGATCTCATGGCAATGGTGTATCCTGCGTGCGGTGCACAGGGACGGTGCCCACTATCTGCTCACTGACTGCACACATGCCCCTGACACCGACACATGGGCATTTTTTCTTTGCACTGATGCCAGAAGATTTCGCCCTTCGCCACTGTTAGCGATGTTCCGGTTACTGCAAATGTGCGATAACACAACAAGGCGTTCATTATTGTGAATGGGCGTTCCCTGCATAATAGGAGGAGGGGTTTGGGCAGAAGAATCCGATAAGTAGACGGGTCCTGGGCAGGACGGCCAGGTCAATGGGTGGGCTGCGAATCGATGAAGAGGTTCAAGAGGTTCTTCTAGCCCTCCTACAAGCTTTCTCAATGTAGGTAAAGCATGCTCATTCCCTGCCCTCATCCGATAACGCTGTTGCCTTTGTCTGGATTATAAAGATTGAAGATGTTCTGTTGGACCTCCTATGAGCTCCTCAATGTTGGTAGAGCATGCTAATTCCCTGCCCACATCCGATGAAGCCATTGCCTGTGTCTGGAATATACAGATGAAGAGGTTCTGTTGGACCTCCTATGAGCCTCCTCAATGTTGGTACAGCATGCTCATTCCCCACACACATCCTATGACGCCATTGCCTTTGTCTGGATTATGCGGATGAAGAGGTTCTGTTGGATCTCCTATGAGCACCTTAATGTTGGTAAAGCATACTCATTCCCCGCCCACATCCGATTACGCTATTGCCTTTGGATTATACAGAGGTTCTGTTGGACCTCCTACGAGCCTCCTCAATGTAGGTAAAGCATGCTCAGCCCCCACCCACATCTGATGATGTTGTTGCCTTTGTCTGAATTATACAGATGAACAAATTCTTTTGGACCTCCAACAAGCCTCCTTAATGTTGGTAAAGCATTCTCAATCCCCACCCACATCCAATAACGCCATTGCCTTTGTCTGGATTATAAACATGAAGAGGTTCTGTTGGACCTCCTACCTGCCTCCTCAACGTTGGTAAAGTATGCTCCTTCCCCGTCCACATCTGATAACAACGTTGCCTTTGTCTGGATTATACAGATTAAGAGATTTTTTTGGACCTCCCACAAGCCTCCTCAATGTAGGTAAAGCAGGCTCATTCCCCGCCCACATCCAATGACGCCGTTGGCTTTGTCTGGATTATACAGAGGAAGAGGTTCTGTAGGACCTCCCACAAGCCTCCTGTTGGTAAAGCATGTGCATTTCCCGGGCAAGGGAACTTGACAGAACACTCAGGTCAATGGGTGGGCCTGAGACGGACTGTGAACATATGAAGAAATTCTTTTGCACCTCCCACCAGCCTCCTGTTGGTAAAGCATGTGCAGTTCCCGCCCACATTCAATGACGTCATTGCCTTTGTCGAGATTATACAATGCCACAACCACTCTTTGCACGCAAATCTGTTTATTTGGCTATATCTAGCCCATCACTGGTGAGAGTGGTAGACCCGTGCTCTGGAATGGATCATGGGATGCCAGAGTGAAGGACCATGTTCCAGCTCACTTATTGTCAGTAGATCCTCGTATATGCCGAGCGAATAAAACTGGATCCTCTACCACAATGAGCCCAGACAGATTCTCTTACCGCTAATTACTAGGCCTCTGCGTGTTCAACCCAGAAAATTCTATTAATCGTTCTCATGGCCAAGGAATTATTGATGCCACAATGAATGTGTCCTATGACGTAGGGGTTAAATCGAAGGCTAATTTTCCCCGCTATTAAAATATCATTTGTAAAGTGATTTCTCCATTAGACAAGGACCGGCTAAATGGGATAAAAATGGAGTGAGCTGGCACCGAGGTGCGTGCCAATCATTAGAATGCCATTACGCTCCTAACGGGGATGGAATAATCAATTTTCATTTTAATTACTGTATGGAGCCACGGTGCCTCTATTCCACAATGTCAGGGGGAGTTATGGTCATTGTTGGTAGACACGGGTGGGCGCATGCCAGTCATGGGCCATTGTGTATTATTATTGCTGGTGTATCATAGTGGCTTGCTCTTGATGTGCCTCATATAGGAGAATTTTTTTTTCAAGTGGAGTTATGGTCATGGGTTGGTGCATGCCAGTCATGGGCCATTGCTGGTGTATCATAGTGGCTTTCTCTTGATGTGCCCCATATAGGAGAACAGCATTTCTTCCAGGTGGAGTTACGGTCATTGTTGGCGGTCACGGGTGGGCGCATGCCAGTCATGGGCAATTGTGTATTATTATTGCTGGTGCATCATAGTGGCTTGCTCTTGATGTAGCCCATATAGGAGAACATAATTTCTTTCAGGTGGAGTTACAGTCATTGTTGGCAGTCATGGGTTGGTGCATACCAGTCATGGGCCCTTGATGGTACATCATAGTGGCTTTCTCTTGATGTAGCACATATCGGAGAACTGCATTTTTTTCAGGTGGAGTTATGGTCATGGGTTGGTGCATGCCAGTCATGGGCCATTGCTGGTGTATCATAGTGGCTTTCTCTTGATGTAGCCTATAAAGGAGAAAAGCATTTCTTCCAGGGGGAGTTACGGTCATTGTTGGTGGTTGCTGGTTGGTGCATGCCTGCATGCCAGTCATGGGCCATTGTGTGATAATATTGCTGGTGTATCATAGTGGCTTTCTCTTGATGTAGCCCATATAGGAGAACTGCATTTCTTTCAGGTGGAGTTATGGTCATGGATTGGTGCATGCCAGTCATGGGCCATTGCTGGTGTATCATAGTGGCTTTCTCTTGATGTGTTCCATATAGGAGAACTGCATTTATTTCAGGTGGAGTTATGGTCATGGATTGGTGCATGCCATTCATGGGCCATTGCTGGTGTATCATAGTGGCTTTCTCTTGATGTACCCCATATAGAAGAACAGCATTTCTTTCAGGGGGAGTTACGGTCATTGTTGGTGGTTGCTGGTTGGTGCATGCCTGCATGCCAGTCATGGGCCATTGTGTGATAATATTGCTGGTGTATCATAGTGGCTTTCTCTTGATGTAGCCCATATAGGAGAACAGCATTTCTTTCAGGTGGAGTTAGTCATTGTTGGCCGTTGCGGATTGGCGCATGCCATTCATGGGCCATTGCTGGTGTACCATAGTGTCTTTCCCTTGATATGCCACACATAGGAGAACGGCATCCAGAGTTACCCAATTTCAAGGCACATGCGATGCACATGCTTCCATCTCCGGGCAAAATCATAGGGAAGAAAAAAGAACCCGAGCATCACACCAGTAAGTCCAAAAACATTTATTCCATCATAGGGAAGAAAGAAGAACCGGAGAATACACTAGGAAGTCCAAAAACATTTCTTCCACTAAAATAATTTCAACGCAACGTCCTTATATATATATTTATCATCGGAAAAAAGATTCATAGTTATTCATATACTTATTTTTATTAAATTATTGATAATTAATTGTAAGGAAGTCAAAGAGTGAAAAAAATGTTAAATCATTTCAACGCCACATCCTACATATATATCTTAGGAAAAAAGATTCATATTAATTTATATACTTATTTTTTAATAAATTATTTATAATTAATTGTAAGGAATTTAAAGATTGATAAATATTCTCCATAAAACTCCCGGTGTACACAATTTTATTGGTTAGATTATCCTGCATTTATATTTATTAATATTAGAATAAAAAATCTCGCTGCTGAAATGTATTTATTTATTTTTTAAATCCTGGCGCACGCATGCAAACCGAGGACCTTCCTCCACGCTCAGCTGCTTCCTTCTCTTCTCCTGTCAAAAATAAAAAAAAACTTTTATTTTTGGGGAGGGCGAGGAGGATATGGCACCCCTGCTGCGAGGCGACTGACTTATTTATTTACCACACCAGTGGAAACGATTTTCGTGCTTTTCGCCACCAGTGAAGTTATTTTACATTGATCTTGCTTTTGTTGTTTTTTTCCCCTTCATTGTCAATCAGAATCTCTCCGCGTATGAAAGATCTGCGTCTGGAGAAGAGAATAACGCACGGATGAGGCCTAGCGTCACATGAGGCCTTCGTGGTTTATCTCTTCATAGATGCCAGCTCCTCCCCATTTTGCAGGGAATGTCCTTTGGTTCTGGGCACCTGGCCCTGCAAGTTCCTGGAAATGTCTTTGTTTTTGTTTGTTTTTTAACTGCACTCCGAGCAGATATCTAAATGTGCATATTAAACGGGTGCCCATGCAGTCCTGAGATTTTCAAAGCTCTGCCACACGGCACAGTCCTGTCTTTCAGGAAAGGAGACCTGACTTTTGTTTTTCTCTGCTGTAATTAGGTGACACTGACAGGTCTTGTCCCTCTCCCCCCGCCCAGCCTGTGACTGGACAGTGAAAGGAGAAGCAGTGGACTGATGAGCTCATCCCTCTGTCACTCATTTCTCTCCTCCTCTCAGCATGGTCCTTGTATCGCAGCACAACTGATTGGCTCGGTGTGCTGCTTCTCCCTCTCACGGCCTGAGCTCTGCTGTAGAGTGATTGTAGGCGGATGATGAGTCAGATTTAGGAACTTACATCGTCTGCTTTTTAAATATTCTGGTTTTCGGTTCTAGCTTCCTAACCCTAAAGCCCCGTTCACATTGAGCGATTTATTGCGCGGTAATTCCCGCGATATCGCGGCAAATTACCGCGCGATATCGCGCTCCAATGCATTTCAATGGGGGAAAGTCTCGCGATATCGCGCAATATGCAAATCGCGCAACAAACGCGCGATTTGCATATCGTGCAGTGGGAACGGGGCCTAAATGTTGTTGTTTTTTCTTGCCAGTGTTCCAATTGGAAAGATTTTGCGTGACTTCCTGTCCTGACAGTAAGTGAGGGAAAAATCTCACCAATAGGGACACAACCCAACACAAACACAAGTACAGGGAGATACCTGTTGATCCGCCAGGACCACTCTCAGCTCCTAAGGGCCGGTGCATACCTAGGCGACACCCCACCGCGCGGCAATCGTGCACTATTCCATGCGGATTCAGGAGTCGCCCGGGTGTGCACCAATCGCGCTGCGGGTGCCATTATTTTCCAATGACACCCCAGTCGCGCCGGGTGCACCGCGCGTTTTCCCGCCTCAACCCTGCCCCGTGCTTCTGAACGCGATAAAACGTCATGTATCACAGAAAAAATATACAAGTACACGATTGCCGTGTGGTGGGGTGTCGCCTAGGTGTGCACGGGCCCTCAGTCCTATTGTGGGCTGGCAGCACCACATTTGAGTAGCATCAGTGGTATCAGCCCCGCCCAGTTGCCACGCCCCTTCTTCTCATCTCCACAACATAAGCACTTGTCATTCTGTAGTCCTACTACAGAACTAGGAGGGCTGATTAGACTCCCTGAGATAACACAGGAAGTGTGGAAAGGACACGTACAAAAATCTACCAGTGTATGGTTAGGTCAGAGGTGGGACACCCTCCCTCCCTCTCACTTGCAGAGATGATGCCAAAGTGGTCTTTTTATCTACATGCTCAATCAAGAAGTGCGTCGCTAATGCTGGGCTTATTTATGAGAAAGCCCAGCATGCTCTGCCAACACCTTGTATTAAAGTGCCACTGAAGCCAAATTAGTTCTGGAAAGAATAGAGACGGATTAGAACCCCCGTCATGTTTTTATTGCTGTCTGTGTCCCTGTCGGGATTTAATTCGTCCTTGGTGGCCGTTATCACTGAAAGTGAAAGAAAAAAAATCCCATATTTTGGGTTGTCACCAGAACAGGAATAGATGGGAAATTTTCCAATGGGGACACTAGTTCTAGAGACCCAGCTGAGATTTCCCTCACTTCCTGTTGTGGCTGTTGGGCCGGAAGTGAAGTAAAATCTCCTCAATGGGGCACAGATGGAAATAAAAAGCTCATTGGGGTTATAACCCTTCCTTGCTCTATCCAAAACTAACAAAAAGTTTTGGCTTCCGCTCAACTTTAAATGTTTATTATACAAATTGAAACATTGTATAAAAAAGATTTTATGATCTTGTACATTTTAAAAGCAAATGAATAAAAGTAACAAATAATAAAGTTTTAATTTATTGTAGAAAAAAACAAACCAGCTTCTATTTTTGTTTTGTGATGTCATTGCGTGTTTCTAGTTCACGGATAGATTTCTGGGTTGTTTCATGAAATGTGTGTTTTTCCCCTGGAATTGCCATGACATATGGTACAGTCCCGGCTGTGCCCCTACAAGATGCATTTAATCTCGGAGAGCATATGGAAGGCATTAGGACTTCCTGTGCCATGGCTGAGGACTCCTACACATGTGCAGGGACATTACCTGCCGCTTCTGTGATCCCGATAGGAAGGTCTACATGCTGCACATTGCTGGAGGGAAGGATTCCACGGTGGGATGTTCCGATTCATCATCTTTAGACATGTGCCATTCGCTGCGTTCCGAATCAAAATTCAGACGAATTTTCCGAAATTCGGATATTCAAACACATCCGAATTTCCGAATCCCAATGCGTCCGAATCTGAATTTCCATTTCCGAATTTCGAAACCCGTCAAAAACTAAACTGAATCGGACATGTGACTTTTCCGGGCCAATTAGATGTGTTTTTCGGTTTATTGCATCCGAATGGGTCTGAACATCAATTATCATTACAGCAACATGGGAGCCATATACAGTATATACATATAATACTAAAGCTGAGGCTCCCAGACCCGAATGGCATTTGGGATCCGAATTTCCGAATTGCATCGGGGAGCTCCTGAATGCCATTTGGGTCTGAGAGCCATATACATAAATTACTAAAGCTGAGGCTCCCAGACCCGAATGCCATTCAGGAGCTCCCCAATGCAATTCGGAAATTCGGATCCCAAATGCCATTCGGGTCTAGGAGATTCAGCTTTAGTAATAATATCTGTATACGGTTTTCTGTTTTACTCGCAACGAATATTCGTAAACTCATTCGAAATAAACGAAAATTCGGATTTAGTCCAAATCCGAAACCCGAACCGAATTGAATTTTCGGATCAGAATCCCAAAATGACGAAATATCCGAACCGAACCAAATTTTTCCACAGCTTACCTGTCTAATCATCTTATTATTATTTAAAACAGAACTCCGGGCACAATATCTTTCATTGAAATAGCTAGTTGTAGTCGGTCACATTCAACTGGACTTGTTCTGTAATGTTGAAGTCATTTTGTTGCTTCTTCAAGCCACTTCTTCCAATGAGTGTCAGGAAGATACCCCAATATTTTTATCCACACATCCACACAGGTAGCACAGACTCCCTCATCCAGGGGTGGTGAAACTACAAATCCCATGAGGCTTTGCAAGTCTCCGACAGCCACAGACATGACTGCCACAGACAGGCATGATGGGCAGGGCCCAGGGGCGTCCCGAGGCTGTAGCCGAAACCGGGTGACACCCTGCTGCGACATCATCGCACATGTGCGTGATGTCACCACGCGCGTGCGCAATGACATCATCACGCATGCGTGGCCATCTTTGTGATACCTGCCGGCAGCCATCATGGTCATGGACGCCGGCAGAGAGAGGAGGGAACATTCACCCAGCAAGATAAGGTATGCCACCGGGTCCCCTCCTCTCTCCTGCAACTGTCGGGCTCTCAGTCCATGACCGAGTGCCCGAATTTTCAGAGGGGGTGACACCAAAATGGCTGTCAGTCATTTTAGTGTCACCCATGCAATGGTGTCACCCGAGTGCGGGCCGCACCCCCATTGTAACGCCACTGGCAGGGCCATCTGTTGCCTTAGGCGTCATCTCTTTAGGTCACATGGGGGGGGCATGTTTGTTGCATAGTGGCTGCTCTGCTGCACAATGCTTCCCCCTTTCTGGCCAGAGCGTCCCAGGTTGCTTTATCCTCAATAAAGTTGATTGAAAAAAGAACTTCAGTGGAGTGCGACTTGAATGTTCATTGAGGGTGATATGTGTGACGTCTCTTCTGTTGATGAATAAAAATGGGGGCTGGAACCCTATAATGGGCTAAAGGATCAATTCACAAATCCAGGATACGGATACTTATTTTCCAAAAAGTGACAGTTATTTTAGCCTCGTCCAATGAGGTTTCAAAATGGCAGTCACATGGCTGAGAATAAAGATGCGTGTAAAGATTTGTGACTCGAGTCTTACGTCTGTCCATTTGGAGCCAAATCTCAAGTGCTCCTTGGTTCTCTCCCTGGTCCACGGCTCTCTGCTGCACTCCATGGTCCCCTCTAGTGTCCAACAAACTTCAGAATTTTGCCACCAGGTTTGCTGTTCCCCTGGAGGGCCATGGATGGGTATACATGGGCATGGGCAGGCAATCTGATTGTCTGTGTACCCATTTTAAGGACAACCTCATGTCACAGGTAGGCCACAGGTAGCCCATGATGCTGATTTTTTGGGTTGACATTTGTTGCTCACTTAACCTGACCTTGCTTGAACTTCACGTGTCCTGACCTTGCTAGAACTTCACATGTCCTGACCTTGCTAGAACTTCACGTGTCCTGACCTTGTTAGAACTTCACGTGTCCTGACCTTGCTAGAACTTCACGTTTCCTGACCTTGTTAGAACTTCACGTGTCCTGACCTTGCTAGAACTTCACGTGTCCTGACCTTGAATGAGTGTCAGGAAGATACCCCAATATTTTTATCCACACATCCACACAGGTAGCACAGACTCCCTCATCCAGGGGTGGTGAAACTACAAATCCCATGAGGCTTTGCAAGTCTCCGACAGCCACAGACATGACTGCCACAGACAGGCATGATGGGCAGGGCCCAGGGGCGTCCCGAGGCTGTAGCCGAAACCGGGTGACACCCTGCTGCGACATCATCGCACATGTGCGTGATGTCACCACGCGCGTGCGCAATGACATCATCACGCATGCGTGGCCATCTTTGTGATACCTGCCGGCAGCCATCATGGTCATGGACGCCGGCAGAGAGAGGAGGGAACATTCACCCAGCAAGATAAGGTATGCCACCGGGTCCCCTCCTCTCTCCTGCAACTGTCGGGCTCTCAGTCCATGACCGAGTGCCCGAATTTTCAGAGGGGGTGACACCAAAATGGCTGTCAGTCATTTTAGTGTCACCCATGCAATGGTGTCACCCGAGTGCGGGCCGCACCCCCATTGTAACGCCACTGGCAGGGCCATCTGTTGCCTTAGGCGTCATCTCTTTAGGTCACATGGGGGGGGCATGTTTGTTGCATAGTGGCTGCTCTGCTGCACAATGCTTCCCCCTTTCTGGCCAGAGCGTCCCAGGTTGCTTTATCCTCAATAAAGTTGATTGAAAAAAGAACTTCAGTGGAGTGCGACTTGAATGTTCATTGAGGGTGATATGTGTGACGTCTCTTCTGTTGATGAATAAAAATGGGGGCTGGAACCCTATAATGGGCTAAAGGATCAATTCACAAATCCAGGATACGGATACTTATTTTCCAAAAAGTGACAGTTATTTTAGCCTCGTCCAATGAGGTTTCAAAATGGCAGTCACATGGCTGAGAATAAAGATGCGTGTAAAGATTTGTGACTCGAGTCTTACGTCTGTCCATTTGGAGCCAAATCTCAAGTGCTCCTTGGTTCTCTCCCTGGTCCACGGCTCTCTGCTGCACTCCATGGTCCCCTCTAGTGTCCAACAAACTTCAGAATTTTGCCACCAGGTTTGCTGTTCCCCTGGAGGGCCATGGATGGGTATACATGGGCATGGGCAGGCAATCTGATTGTCTGTGTACCCATTTTAAGGACAACCTCATGTCACAGGTAGGCCACAGGTAGCCCATGATGCTGATTTTTTGGGTTGACATTTGTTGCTCACTTAACCTGACCTTGCTTGAACTTCACGTGTCCTGACCTTGCTAGAACTTCACATGTCCTGACCTTGCTAGAACTTCACGTGTCCTGACCTTGTTAGAACTTCACGTGTCCTGACCTTGCTAGAACTTCACGTTTCCTGACCTTGTTAGAACTTCACGTGTCCTGACCTTGCTAGAACTTCACGTGTCCTGACCTTGCTAGAACTTCACGTGTCCTGACCTTGCTAGAACTTCACGTGTCCTGACCTTGCTAGAACTTCACGGGTCCTGATCTTGCTAGAACTTCACGTGTCCTGACCTTGCTAGAACTTCACGTTTCCTGACCTTGCTAGAACTTCACGTGTCCTGACCTTGTTAGAACTTCACGTGTCCTGACCTTGCTAGAACTTCACGTTTCCTGACCTTGTTAGAACTTCACGTGTCCTGACCTTGCTAGAACTTCACGTGTCCTGACCTTGCTAGAACTTCACGGGTCCTGATCTTGCTAGAACTTCACGTGTCCTGACCTTGCTAGAACTTCACGTTTCCTGACCTTGCTAGAACTTCACGTGTCCTGACCTTGCTAGAACTTCACGGGTCCTGATCTTGCTAGAACTTCACGTGTCCTGACCTTGCTAGAACTTCACGTGTCCTGACCTTGCTAGAACTTCACGTGTCCTGACCTTGCTAGAACTTCACGTGTCCTGACCTTGCTAGAACTTCACGTGTCCTGACCTTGCTAGAACTTCACGTGTCCTGACCTTGCTAGAACTTCACGTGTCCTGACCTTGCTAGAACTTCACGTGTCCTGACCTTGCTAGAACTTCACGTGTCCTGACCTTGCTAGAACTCCACACGTCCTGACCTTGCTAGAACTCCACACGTCCTGACCTTGCTCAAACTCCACTTGTCTTGACCTTGCTAGAACTCCACGTGTCCTGACCTTGCTTGAACTCCATGTGTCCTGACCTTGCTTGAGCTCCACACGTTCTGACATTGCTTGAACTCCACCCATACTGATCTTGCTTAAACTCCGTGCATCCTGACCTTGCTTGAACTCCACCTGTCCTAAACTTGCTAGAACTCCATGCATCCTGATCTTGCTTGAACTGTAGCTGTCCTGACCTTTCTACCCTGCTTTTGGTGTTGCATAGGGAAATCTGTGCAAATGCAGCCTTTAGGAAGGCCTCCAGACTCAAATACACCCATCAAGGCATTTTGATATTTGCATCCTCACAAGAGTAAGCCCACTGCTTGCATCAGGGCTGAGGCAGGGTGCTGTGATGTTTTCTGGAACAGCGCCCTGCCGGCCCCTCCCCCCAACCATGATCTGCCTGCAGTGCATAGAGAAGCACAGCGACCAGGTGGTGATATTACCAGGTCTAAACTAAGGTATGTCATGAAAACATAAAGGTTTTTTTTTTTCATTAGTATGTTGATGGGGGAGGGGGACGATGACAAATATAGGCAGATTGAACTTAAGCTTTAAAGTAGATGTAAGCCTTAACTGGATGACATCAAGACCGGTAAAGCTCCGTGCATCATATACAATTTTTTGTCTGTCCATAGATTGGCAGAGAATAACAGATTGGCAGGTCTGTATCTGTCCTCACATGACTCGTTCCAGCTCTGAGACCCCCCCACAACCCTCACCCCAACCAGAACACCAGTGCACACAAGGCACTCTACACTGGCGGGTGAGCGATCGGAACATGTTTGCATCAGAGCTCATTCATTATACGTGTACAGAGAGACTCACTCAGACCCAGAACAAGCATGCAGATCCGGAAAGTCGGAGTGACAGTCAGTGCTCCTGGTCCTGGGTCAGTGACTCAGAAAGTCTGAAGGCATTGAATGGGCATGACAGGCAGGCAACAAGCAACGGCAGCCTCCATATATCTCTCCATACAGGTCCACTTTGAGGAAAGGCCAGGCAGCCCCATTCTGGAAGAGAGGAGCATTGATTATTTCATGGAGCTGTTTATGGACTTAGATGCCGAATTATATCACAAAGGAAGGAATATATAAGGGAACTGATACATATTATTACAGGTTTTCATGGAGTTCTGCTTTAAAGCTGATGTAGAAGACAAAAAAATGAAAGCAGCTTTGAAATCATGAAATGCCAGCAGTGTACATTGGCCTAATATCAGCCTCTTACAGTCCCTGTACATCAGGGTTGGAGTCAGGGGCATTCCGAAGCTGGGTGTCACCCAGTAACCACTCCGGGTGACACCCAGCCTCCGTGACGTCACCGTGCATGCGGTATCTTCTTGATACCTGCCGGCGGCCATCTTGGTGGTGGACGCCTGTAGAGAGAGGAGGGGACAGTCACCCGGCGGGATAAGGTATGCCGCCGCGTCCCCTCCTCTCTCCTGATACTGTCGAGCGCTCGGTCCATGACCGAGTGCACGACTTTTCAGAGGGGGGTGACACCAAAATGACTGTCAGTCATTTTGGTGTCACCCCTGCAATGGTGTCACCCGGGTGCGGGCCGCACCCCCATCTGTTGCCTTAGGCGTCATCTCTTTAGGTCACATGGGGGGGGGGGGCATGTTTGTTGCATAGTGGCTGCTCTGCTGCACAGTGCTTCGCAGTCAGTCATTTTCGTGTCACCCCTCCAATGAAGTCACCTGGGTGCGGGCCACACCCCCGCACCCCCCTTGTGACGTCACTGGTTGAAGTGTGCAAGGAAGAAGCATCACAAGTGGCCAAGCAGTTCATGTGCTGACAATAAGCATACTGATAGGAAGAGAGAGAAAAGATGAGCTGATCACTGTTCTGCTTCTCCTTTCACTGTCAAGTTACAGGCTTGGGTGGGTCCAGGAAAACCCGGGCTCGGGGGAAGTGTGTTGAATAATGCAGACCAGGACATCTAACAGCAGACAAAGAGCACTGCTGAGGGGAGATTGCAAAATTGCAGCAAAAGCTGGTTGTCTTATTTCATCTTTTAATGGGCCGTTCATTTTTATCTCATTTCCGGAGCTCTGAGACGTTCACCTTCCACCTGCACAGACCGGCTTGAAAATAAATGTGGATTTACTACGTTATCGATTGAGATGCATATATTTCATGCGTTGGCTTTTCGCCAGGCTTGTCTGTACGTGTGTTTTATTTTTATTGTTCTGGCATCGTTTCTCCCTGGCATGGCATGCGCCAGCCCAGCGGTTAGGTGGGCGTCCGCGCAGAACATCGAACCTGCTGACTTTTGCCTGACCTTGGGATTAACGCTCAGAAAAATGGGGCACACACACAGCTGGGCTGGTAGAGAGCCGAGTGACCTAGATTAGTACTTGTGTAACCTGTCCGCTGGGACCGCCACTCACACCACGGCTTGGGGAAAACAAATGAATTTGCCATCGAGGCTCTTTCATATGTAAATCACACGCCTAGTACGCCTACATCTTCGCCCCGTGTCCAGAGAATGGAAATGGATAAGGGGGAGGAGGAGGTGAATAGGGGGCTCACTGCGTTGTAGATCTTGTTACACGTGAACTTGAATTCACTCCTCTAGACAGTTTTCAAAGGAATCTTCCGCCTTTTCAGAGTTTTCTTTTCCTCTTAGAGCATCTGATTCGCTGCATGTAACGTTTTATAAACCATATTTATACGTAGAGTACAGTTTGTAACAATGTATGTACATGGGGGCAGCCATATGTGGATGTTACATGTGCGGGCTCTGCTTCCTGTTTAGTGGTGCCGCACAATGGCTGTGCTTTAAAGTGACACTAAACTCAGGAGCTAAATCTTAAAAATGAATTCAAGTACCTGAACTAGTAACAACAATGTATCTTATTTGTGTATCACTCGGCTGTAGGTCCTCACATCATCTCTGAATTGCTGCTGACACTGTCCTTCCTTCTGGAGGGGGGCTACTTTTGTTCCCCATGGTTCCTGTGTGTGTTGTAAAGTAGTCACCGCTCCAAGCTCGCTCCTGTGATGGACTACAATCTCATGTTTAGTTGACTAATTTGTATTGAGATTGTCATCTTTGGGGTCCAGCATTGTCTTCCTTGCAGCTTAAAGTGACATTAAACCCTCAGATTTTTTAACATAAAACAATACTGTAATGTGTGCCTTACTGTAATCCATGGTTGTTTCCCTTCTCTTTGCTGCTCTTCCTTTTAAATCCTCATCTCTTCTCATGCTGGGCAGAACTTCTGTTTTGCAGCAGACTGCCTTGTCTCTGGAATGGATACATGGTGTCTGTGTATAGGTTTGCAACCTGAGCCAGCACTACAGGAAGAGGCACTCAGCTGCAAAGGGAAGTTCTCCCCCAGCATGAGAAGATATGAGGATTTAAAAGGAAGAGCAGCAAAGAGAAGGGAAACTACCATGGATTACAGTAAGGAGCACATTACAGTATTGTTTTATGTTAAAAAATCTGAGGGTTTAATGTCACTTTAAGTTCTCTGCTCCCACACCGCCATCTTGAAAGGAGATCTTGCGCATGCGCGGACACTCCGCAGGTCTCTGCCAGGTCCCATAGAGCAAGCGGAGAACTGCGGAATGTCTGGGCATGGGCGGAGAAACTGGGGGATCTCCCTGGCAGAGTCTTTTCAGCTTGTGGGACTCTGTCTTGTCTATGGGGCATGTGAGAGACCTGCTTGTACAGGGAAACTAAGGGATCACCCTGGCAGAGATTTGCAGTCTGCGCATACATGGGGAACCCAGAGATTTTGCACATGCACAGACATCTTGTGGGTCTCTGTCTGGTCTACAAGGCCTGCGGAGTGTCTGTGCATGTGACAGATCAATCACCCACATTTAGTGTGTGCAATGGCTACCCATGTGTGTTTTCTGAAGTGCCATTTATATACGTCACTCCAGAAATACACGTCCATCTCCGAAATTTTTTGTTAAATATGGCAGTAGGGAGGTGGTTAAGGTACTCCTTACCCCCTTCAGCACCCTATCCTCTCTTGTCCACACACCTATGAGATCCATGCTGTGCACCCCAGCGGAAGGGGTATATAAGATAAAATGATACCACTATAGTGTGTAACAATTACACATCAACCGATATGGTTGATAACCTAAAAGCATATATGTAGAAATACCACCTCTGTAAGAAGCAGTGAGGTGGAAAAAGAAGTTATACTATACACTGCCAGCTCTCCTGGCTGGTCCCTCTCTTTTTCTATGCAAAGAAAATCTTATTTCATCTCCTATCTTAATTTTGGTTGCCCCTGTCTGCCTGACATCTTGTGTCCGGGTTTCTGCTGCCACGAAACCCGGACACAGCATTCAAAACGCGGACAATCTGGGCGAATCCTGGACAGGCGGCAACCCCAGTCCCATTCCAACCGTAATTGGCCAGATTGAGTCACCTTATACTTGTAGGCTGCTATACAAGGCACAATGGTCGCATGACCATCAGAAATCTTACATTTTAGGTGTTTTGGGGCCTAGCTAACAGGTAGGATGTGTACAGATTGAAATTCTCTCTCTGATTTTACCCGCCGAGTAAATCTGAACCAGGAAAAAAACAAAGCGTTTGCTGTGTGTAAGCTGTTCCGTCACCAGTGGAGGGGTGAGAACAGACACGTCAATTGAAAGGCTGTCAGGAGCTGGCTAGGGATGAGCGGAATGGTTTTCGATAAATTGATTTTGCAAGGAATTAACAATTGTGCCATCCAAAAAAAGTCAATTTCACTTATTGAACGAAATCTCCTCCTGTATTTAGGAGGGTATTCCTGTATTCTAGGGCAGTTCCATTTATTTTATATAGTGTTCTTTTTTTCCCCTTCTTTTTGTGTTTATTTAGTCGCAGTGTGCGGTCTCTTTTTTTATTTTTTATTTACTGTTATTTTTTTTGTAAAAAAAACAAACAATTTTAAAATAACGAGGGCCATTTTTCTTTTCTGCATGAGAACAGATCCAGGAAGGAGCTTCTGTAACCCTCAGGGACCATGTAAAACCCATTGCATCCTTAGGAACCACCGAAACCAATGTAATTTCACCTCCCCCACTTACTTCAAGATAGCAAAATGTTACCAAAATTTTCAGTTTTAAATTAAATTTATTAGACACATGAAAACATTCTATTTCGCTCACCCTTAGAGTTAGCCATTAGCTGCTCCTTCATTGATGAAAACGAGTGAACACGTTAATTGGGTTTACTTAGTGATTTCATCGTGTCCTTGTTTACGCTGATTTTAATTAGGCCGCGTGCTTCATTAATGTGTTGATATTATAATGTAACGCTGGAATAGCGGATTTCAAACAGTTGCCGATGTTTTAAAACAATTCCTAAGTATTACTTAAAATAATTCAATAAACACATTGGGGGGATTTATCAAGCAAATTAGCGCCACAGTTAGGGCTGGTACAGACCTGTGCGACCTGGGGCCGCACGATTGTGTGCACTTGCACACAGCAGTTGCCGTGCGATCCCATTGACTTCAATAGGGCTACATCCGCACGGCAATCGCTGAAAAAAGGAACCCTTTTTTTGTGACATGCAACATTTTTAGCCACAATCGTGTTCGATTGCACGAAGGGGAATCGTGCGGGGGGAAACAGCGCCATCCGCCCGGCGCGACTGGGGAGCCATTAGAAAAGAATTGCACCACCAGCGCAATCAGCGGTGGTGTGTGACTCCTTGACCGCACAGCAATATGCGCGGTTTCGTGCACGATTGCCACGCGGTCACAGATCACGCAAGTGTGAACCTGGCCACAGATGCAAATCAAGACTCTCAACTGGGACCTGTGTATGTGTGACCCGCGCAGTGGTTTTGCTATATAAATACTAATAATAATGATAATTTCCATTGATTTCAAGGGGGAAAGAAAATGCAACGGTGTGAATCCGAGTCTCAACATCAACGGGCCGCCACGTGCATTCAGTGAACGCACACCCAGTGCAATGACGAGCTGCAACCCATGGCTTCTAATAGACCCAGATTACAAGGTTTTTTGGCTGTGAAAATATAACCACACGCATGTGGAGGCAACGCATTAAAAAAAGCATACAATGCACACTAAACGCAACGCAGGCCATGTGAATCCAGCCATAAGAGAGGGTAAAAGTCGAATGTAATTTGCGCATACAGATGCCGTTTTACTGCACGCTCGGCTTAGCAGAAAAGCTGGGACGGTTTCAGCGGCAACGAGCGGGGACGGTCCCTGTGAATCGGGGACGGTTCTTTGGCTGTAACACAGGAGGATAAATACAATGACATCCCCCCAGTGTGAGTGTCCCCCCTCCCCACCGCCGGCACTCTGCTCTCTTGCCTCTCCTTTCACGCTCTCCACCGCCGGCTCTCCATGTAATAGCTTGTTTGATCTTTGCTCTTGGAGTCAGTTAGACAGATTACAGCCAAACCAGGTTTAACTTGTCAGGCCCAGCAGGATGGCTGAACCTTAATAGGCGCTTGAATGCCGCACGCTGCTGCTGGTGAAACAGACTCTGGAAGCGAGCGGCTATCTGCAGCCCGTGTGACAAAGGGACCTTCTGAGCGCCGTCCAAAGCAAACAGCGTGTCGGGCCTGACTCCGGCCACTGTTCCCGCTGCCTTTACAGCTTTGGCTCGACGCGCCGCTCCATAAACGAGGCATTTAGCCGGCCGGAGGAAGCTGTAGAGCTGCGCCGGTGGGGGTGCCGGGGGACCGGGGGAAATGCGTCCGCTTAAAGAGGCAGTTACCTTTTAATTTTTTTTTAAAGTGTATCTAAACCCCAAAATCTAAAATGTAACATATTGCAGCTTATCGGTCATTAGATGTGGCGGGCGCATTTGTTTTCCTTTTTCCTGGAATTTTCCCCTTACTGTATCAGGATACCAGAAACAGGATAGGACTACAGTAGAGAGATATAAGCTGTGTAAAAACTCAGTTCGGATATTTCGTTATTTCGGGATTCGGATCTGAAATTCAATTTGCTGTCACCCGCTCTAATAAGTTGGGCACTCTGTCATGGACTGAGAGCCCGACAGTGTCAGGAGAGAGGAGGGGACCCGACCGCATACCTCATCCCGCCGGGTGAACATCCCCCTCCTCTCGATGAAGGCGTCCATCACTAAGATGGCCGACGGCAGGTGTCAATTAGATGACCGCGCATGCGCGATGACGTCACGGCGGGGTGTCACCCGGTCTCCGCTCC
>NW_017307341.1:539046-574125 GCF_000935625.1 Nanorana parkeri
CTGCATGTCTGTGTAAACTGCCGATGGCACACTCAGGCTGTGGATCGAAGGTGAGGTGCGAACTGCTCTGCGTACGAGATTTGCAGCACATTATTGCCATTAGGTGGAGCTATGGAGTTTCCTATGCTCATCGGCTCCCTCTAGTGGCCCACAGCTCCAGCGCCAATCCCATCATGTTTCGGGGGGCATGCCTGTGGCTGTCAGAGTCTTGCAATGCATCTTGGAACATGTCCCTCAACATCTGAAGTGCCGATGTTGCCTACCCCTGAAAAATACCTTGCAACACCCTTACGCTGGGTTCACACCTTAGCGTATTAGAAACTTGGAAAAGTTTCCGAGGGGGTATCCGGCTGTATCCTTGTGGATACAGCCGGATACACGAGTTAATACGCCCCAAAGAAGCTCCTGTACTTCTTTGGGCGTATGGCGTTTTTACATGCGGTAAAACGCGCAGGTGAGAACCATGCCCATAGGCAAACATGGGTTTCACCTGTTGCGCGTTTTACCGCGCCTAGAAACGTGCCGTAAAGCGCTCAGGTGTGAACCGGGCCTAAAAGTTCATTAGGTGTAAGTCTCTAGGGATAAGGATCTTTATTTCAGCTGGAATTCTCAGATCCTGGTCTCACTTTTTAAAACAAATAAGGATCCTTATCCTGGTGTGTTGTGAATTGGGCCTATTATCCTAATTGTTTTTTTGTTGGAGTTTCCCTTTAAGGGACTAGTGCTGTTACCACTGGCCCCCTCTGCTCGGTGGGAGCTCGTATGACAGGCGTTGCCGTCGGTCCCGAAGACGGCTTTTCTCAGGCCCGGCGCCTACGCTGGCCTTGCGTTACCTCGTGTGCGGCTCTTCCAGCTGTTCAGACTCGCTGATGGAGATGACAGTTTCTGCAGCACCTGTTAATGGGATAAGAGGAGAGTGATCTACAGCCAAAAAAAAATTTAAGGAAGGTTCCCCTGTAGTGTCTTGTGCCCTCCACCATGGCCATCATGTATCATGGGCCCCCGCTGTTAGGCAGGCCTCCAACCGCAACGGTGTACAACCACTGGTGACCCTACTGACCACCAGGGATTTCCTTCACTTTGAAGGGATTTCCTCTCACTTCCTGTAGATATTGGACAGGACGTGATAGGAAATCTCCCCAAAGGGACACAGGTGGCAAAAAAAAAGCTCACAGAGGTTATAACTGTATCCAAACCTCAAAACAAAAAAGGGCCGGTGTTCTATCGATAGTCCCAACTTATCGAGTTCTGGGACCGCCAATGAAGTAATAAAATGAAGTAGGATCACCGTAATCCAGCACGTTATTATTCTGAGTTGCTCCACTGAAGCGGCGGCCATATTGAGTGGGGCACCTGGGATAAATAACATGCTGGATTACGGTGATCCTAGTTCATTTTATTACTTCATTGCTGTGCTGTATGTGTATAGGCCAATGCCTTGGCTGGCGCCGTGCAGAAGAACTTTCTTGGGCAAACCTCGTAGTTCTAAGGAAACCGGAAGTCAGGCGGTCCCAGAACTCGATAAGTTCGAACTTTCGATCGATCACCGGAACCAGAATGTTGGTGTTTCAGACCCGACCCGTCACTGTATCTGTATAGTAGGCCCGGTAGGGTTGCCACCTTTTCTTCCAGCGAAACCCGAGCACTTGAGCGACGCACGGAAATGTTTTTTTGGGAGAATGAGTCGCGGAAAAATTCATATGTAAATAGTGCCACCCATACAGATGTAAATATCACAGTCGAGACTATTTTCAGTGGGGGGGCCACTAGCCCCTATCTTAATTTTGGTTGCCCCTATCTGCTTGATATCTTGTGTCCGGGTTTCTGCTGCCATGAAACCTGGACACAGCATTCAAAACCCGGACTGTCCGGGTGAATCCTGGACAAGTGGCAACCCTACGGCCCGGTGCAGCAACAACCTGCGACACGGGGGGTGCTACACTACCACCTGACATGCGCTGAAGGTTGATTTGCCTGGTTACGTGCTCCAAGGCAACTTTTTGTACATGCAATTGGGTGTTTTAGGTGTTCTGCTTCTACGTCAGGGCTAGGCAAACGTTGGCCCACCAGCTACAAATCTCATCTTCAGGAGTCCTACCTGCAGCCAGGGATGGATGTACTCTTTCTGCTGCCCCAAGGTCAGGTTCCTCAATGCACCCCCCTACCCGCCAACCCCCCTCCCCCCCGATGGAGAATGGCAGACCTGCAGGCTGCATACAAGTGGGCAAAATAGCCAGGATCACTTGTACAAAACAAGCGGCGGCTTGCCCGCTGTACATTTAGCTCTGCTTGCCCAAAGCATGGCTAAATGTAGAAAACAACTACCCGCCCGGCGCCCAGAACTGCATGTCCCGGGCATCGGGAGATAGGAATTCCACACCCCAGCTGCCCCTCTACTCTCTGCTGCCCCAAGGCCGGGCCTTGGTTGGCCTTGTGGGAAATCCGGCCCTGCCTGCAGCTGTCAAAGTCTTGCAAAACCCCATGGGACTTGTAGTCTTAACACAGCCGGAGGGCCGGAGTCTGCCCACCCCTGGTCTACGTTGTCAATGCAAAACAATGCACCGAATAAACCACATGGACAGGTGAGGATCCGGCCTGACCGGCAAACCGGTACAGATCAAGAGCGGCACCTTCCCCGCACGCAGCGTGCTCCCGGCAAGCTCGGGTAGCGAAACCTCTCGACATTTTTTTTTTTTCTGGAATAACTAGAACCCATCTTTATTTGTTGGTATAAATGAGATCGTTTAGTTTAATGAGTTCCCGGCTTAATTAGCAGTAATTATCCCAACATGGGAGTAATATCAGGGCAGGAAGTGCGGAGTCCTATACTTAGATGGATCTCTAATTGTCGTTACAGTTTTGTAATTACTTCGTGTTTACAAGGCTGAGCCTCGGCGTGCGTTTGTTTCACGTCTGATTAAACAGGGAGCCCGGCAGTTTGGAGCAGGGCGTGCGCTGTAACCTAAGAAGCCTGATTACTTCCAGATCCCCTCCAGGAGCGCGTGTTTGCACACAGCGAGCGAGCGCAGGCCCGCGCCGAGACAGCAAAACCGCTAGTTACGATCAGACGAGGGCCCAACCGCGGCTATTAGGGCCGGAGCGCGGCGATCCCATTCACGCTGCGCGCTACATGCCTTCGCCATTAGCGCCCCGTTACCGAGCAGCTATAAACTGCATAGGAATGGTTACACGGTAGCCCCTTCACTTCGTTGTAACGCTCTAAAGTGACGGAGCTTTTTTTTTAAACTTTATTTTTGTTTATTTTTTATTTTTTTATTATTTTATTTGATATTTTTCTTTATTTTATTTTTATTTATTTTTATTTTTTTTCATTTAATTTAATTTATTTTGTTTTATTTTCTTATTTTATTTGTATTAGTTTTTCCTATTTATTTAACGCAACGCATTGTAAATGAAACCTGATGGCCTTCTAAAAAAAAAAGAGGATTTAAAAAAACTGGTAACTTTTTTAATCCGCATTTATAGATTCCTGACGTGTCACATTGTACAGCAACGGTATCATGTTCGGGGCTCATTTACACCATAGCATGATGCTAAACGCACGGGAGGAAGCATTACCTCAGTCTCCCCTCCCCCAGTGATCAGTCTGCTGCAGGCAGGAGGAAGCATTTCCTCAGTCTCCCCTCCCCCCGTGATCAGTCTGCTGCAGGCAGGAGGAAGCATTTCATCAGTTTACCCTCTCCCAGTGATCAGTCTGCTGCAGGCAGGAGGAAGCATTTAATCAGTCTCCCCTCTCCCAGTGATCAGTCTGCTGCTGGCTGGGGGAAGCATTTAATCAGTCTCCCCTCTCCCAGTGATCAGTCTGCTGCAGGCAGGAGGAAGCATTTCTACCTGCGAACGGGTCTGAGCTCTGTCATTGCTTCGTATTGCGCTTCCTATGCTCTCTGCATGCGCTTGACTGTTATCAGTTACATTGTTCTCCGAGGACTACAGAACCACGCCCCTCTATGAGTTATGAATATTAGGAGAGGGGCGGGATTCCGTAGTCCTCTCTTGTTTGAGCTGAATCATGAAAGGCAAGTGAGTGTTGTCACCCTGGGACAGGAAGTGTAACAACCAGGTGAAAATAAAGACAGACTAGAAAAGGAAAACGAAGAGGAGAGGTCAGCTGCCATATACTGGGCCAGTGGCATCACTAGGGGGGGTGCGGCCCGCACCCGGGTGACACTATTGGAGGGGTGACACCAAAATCACTGCTAGTCATTTTGGTGTCACCCCCTCTAAAACAGTGTCAGGAGAGGAGGGGACCCGGCGGCATGCCTCATCCCGCCGGGTGAAGGTCCCCTCCTCTCTCTGCCGGCGTCCACCACCAAGATGCGCGATGACGATCACGGCGGGGTGTCACCTGGTCTCCGCTCCGGGTGACACCCGGCTTAGGGACGCCCCTGTGCTGGGCTTAGATACATTTGAAGCTCACGTCTCAGGTTCGGCCTCCTGCGGAATGGCGCGGCACTTGTTTTGATGGTTTGTTTGTGCACGCGGTCGCGTTCAGTTCCACCTTTCCTGTCCTTTTTTTTTTGTTTCGTTTCGGCGGCAGACGATCGTGTTTTGCAGCCGCACACCGGAGACCGATTAGGACACGTTTGCAGTGCGCTCTTTCTGGCGGCATAAAAATAATTGGCTGACCCCTGACAGGTGACATTTGCGCAAAGAAAGGCGTTGTCGCGTGCCTCGTGTTCCATTAGATCACTGACATTTCTCTTTTTTTATCCAGAAATTAAAAAGAAGACGCAGCCCACCCCATCCCCCACCCCCAGTCATCAGATTAGACGATCTACAGGGTCTTTGCTTTCGGAATATATATTTTAAGTCATTTTCAGGCTTAAAATGTGGATTATACCATGTGTGCAAAAAACGCCTTGGCAGCCAAAGGGTTAACTTCGATATTTTTAGTCTAAGTGCTGGTTCACACCTGGGCATTTTTCAGCGCTGATTGAAGCGCTGAAAAACGCCTAAGGGTGCCCACACACCTTGCGATAATCGTATGATAATCGCGGGAAATCCCGCGATCGTACGATTATGGTAAGGTGTGTGGAAGCCGTGCGACCTCTACTACTGTAAGGTCGCACGACTTTTATCTTAGGAACGTGTGTAGCATGTTCGTAAGATAAAAGCCGGACGGGCCGGTGTGCGCAAGCGCACACTGCCCAGTCGGCATTGCGGTCATCGGAAGCCCGCCCCTCAGGGGGGTGCGGCTTGCGATCATCGCAAGTACGATCTTCCCGTCCAAGACAGGCAGATCGTACGTTTTTTAAATTACCTTACAACCATCGCAAGACAAAAGTCTTGCAATGGTTGTAAGTTGTGTTCCCAGCCTAACATTTGAAATCCCATGCATTCCTATGGGCCTGGTTCCCACCTGGGTGTATTTCAGCGCGTTTTGTCGCGCTGAAAAACGCCCTACACGCAAAAAGGTACATGAGCTTCTTTTTGGCAGATTACGCCCTTAAAAGGGTGTTTGAGCCTTTTGGTGTGCAAAAAAAGCAGGTTTATACGCGCGTTTTTCACATGCAAACAGGCACACAGGGCTTCTAGTGATCTAAAATACGCGTGTAAAACGTGCGTTTCAATGAACACAAAAATGCGCAAAAAAGTGCATAAACGCAAGGATAAAACGCGCATTGAAAAAACGCCCAGGTGTGTACCCAGCCTAAGAGGAGGTTTTTCAAAAGCTAAAAAAAAAAGTAAAAAAAATAAAATGATTCCAAGCCTCTAATAATTCACCTTTAAATATGAAGTCAGATGCCAGAGCCATAGATTTCAATGCCAAGGCTTACAAATATAGGAGTCGGTATAACCTTCCGGGTATTTATTACCTCTCAGAGAGATCACAGTACTCCTCCTGACATTACCATCATCCCTCAGACGGGAGGGGGCGGAGCAGTCAGGATGGAGGGCGGAGTACAAACACTCAGCGATCAGTACTGGTCACACTGATGTTTGTAAATAACTAAGGACATAGTAAACTTTCTACATCCCCAGTTATGAATGAACAGGAAGTGCCCTACATCACTTCCTGTTCATTCATGATTGTGGAAATAGTAACTGATACTGTCTCCTCAGTTTTATGAATGGACAGGAGCACTCAGTATAGAGGATTCCTCTTCATTGATAACAGGGGATACAGAAAAAGAGATTGAGGACTCTGTGTCCTCAATTTCTTCCTCAATCTCTTTTTCTATTTTGAAAGGAAAATATCAGGGGTCTGTTTAGATCCCCAATATTTCCCCGAACAGGAAATTTTTAAAAAAGAAATAAAAATGAAAGAATTTAACCCCTTAGTGACCACAGACGTCCATAGTACGTTACTGGCACCAGGCTCGTTTAAAAACAGACTAGCCGCCGGGACTCTGTTTACATTTGTAAAGCCGACTGTCGGCTGTACAGTAGAAGTGATTCTGGTGACTCAGCCCTCGCCAAGTCGCTACAATGGGCCGCTAAACTGCCCGCCCGTTCGACACCCCCGCCGTGTTTCCCGGGCTCTGCTGCCCCTCTTACGGGACCGGCATTTCGGGTGTCGGAGGGAAGCTGGGGAGGAGAGCAGTGAAAGTCCGTTCACTGATCTCTTCCCCGTTCTATGGGACCGGGAGTGATGTAGATTACATCACTTCCTGTCCCTCAGCTGTCAGTGCTGGGCTCCTGAAGGCCAGCTATAAGCTATTGAAGTGTGATCTGCACTCCAATAGCTTATTTGGAGTGTAAAGGTGACACTGGGGGTCCTTTGTTCCCCCATTGTCACCTTAAAGAGTACCTGTCACCCCCAATCTGCTATCACATGGGGAGCTTGTAAGCTCCGCAAATGTGATAGCAATTAAAGTAAAGTGAAAAAAAATAACAGTTTTTAAAAATAATATTAAATTAAATGTAAAAGTAATTTAAAAAATGTTTTAAAGTCCCCCCCACGAGCACACGCGTCTTCACGTAAACGCACGTCGGGTGCGCCTACATATGAAAACGACGATCGCGCTACACATGTTGGGTATCGCTGTGCACGCCGGAGTGAGAGCAATAATTCTAGGGCCAGTATTTTGGGGTATCTCTAAACTGATGACCTATGGGGGGCTTTTAAAGCATCATCTATGGACTTTTTGGGGTACTGAATTTTGTCGCAGTTTCACGGACGCACACCATTTTTAACTTGGGCATGTTGGGTATCTATATACTCGTTGTAACCTCATCTTTTATATTTTGTTTTAAAAATGGGTATTTGATTGTATTTTGGGGCATATAAATGCATTTTTCACAAAATTTTGGGGTTTGATAATAAGTTGCGCTAATATTGTGCAACAAAAAAATTGGCAACTGCAGGCCATTTTATTCGACAGGGTCCTGGCTTTCAGAAAATATATAATATTTGGCGGTTAAAAGTTAATTAGACCTCTGATATTTCCCCCAGCACTAAAGTAAAAAAATAAATACAAAAAAAATGTAAAAATCATTTAAAAGAAAAATATTGTGGATCTGTTTAGATCTGATATTTCCCACAATAGTAAAGTAAAAAAAAAAAAAAAGAAATAAAAATAAAATCATTTTTAAATCATTTAAATTTTAAAAAGGTTGAAAAAAAAAAGTCATTTTCATTTTCGGCCTGACACATTTTTTCATTTCGGTTTCGGTCTAAAAGCCTGATTTTGGTGCATCCCTATTTTTTTATGATAAAAGTTGGAGATTTCTTTAATAAAATGATCATGTTGCTGCATATTGTGACGTCAGGAATATATTCATCCAGATGGAAGGGGCCCCTGGATTATAGAAAGCCGGGCCCCCTTTTGGCCCTAATTCTTTTTCCTGCAGAAAGGACTCCTGATGTAAGGCACCGTTCACATTGAGCGGTTCGCAAATTGCGCGTTTTTGACGCGCGATTTGAATTTTGCGCGATATCGCGCAAATGCTTGCATTGAGCAAGCTTGAATCGCGGCAAAATCCGCTCCAAAAAGGGTCCTGCTGTAGCGGCGACACACGACCCGCGACAGCAGGACCCTTTGCCCCATTGCCAAGCATTGGAGCGTGATATCGCGCGGTAAATAGCCGCGATATCGGGGGAATTACCGCGCGATAAATCGTTCAATGTGAACGGGGCCTAAAATAGAGCTGGCCGGTGGCGTTGGGTTTTCCTGCCGTCCACGTCTGGAGTTTTCGGTCAGATTGGTTGTTTTAGGATTGGATTACTAGGCTGAGACAGGCCGGCTGCTGGAAGAATGTCCCCCGGGGGCACCAGAAGTAAGCAAACACTGCTTCTTGGCACCGGGATCCAAGGCAAGCCCTGTGACATCACACAGCCCGCTCAGGCCAAAGCCAGGCGATGACTGCGGCAGTGTGCTCGGCTTCTCCGCGCGGAGCACAGCGGGCCAATTGTAAGCGGACGCATCTCCGCTGACCGCAGTCACTTAAAGGAGAACCACGGCACAAAGAACGTCAGTGAAGAATAAGTACACAATTATCAATCTAACAATCTCTATCAGATTGTAAAGCCTTCTTTGCTGAGTACTCCCCTTTGCTGCTCGGTGGTGGACATTGGTGATCGGTGTGCCCCCTTTATGGTCAATATACCCCCAGTGTACCCCCCTTGTTGCTCAATGGTAGACATTGGTGGTCAGTGTGCCCCATTTATCGTCAATAAAACCCTTAGTGTACCCCCTTGTTGTTCGGCGGTGGACATTGGTGGTCGGTGTGCCCCCTTTACAGTTAATATACCCCCAGTGTACCCCCCTTGTTGCTCAGTGGGAGACATTGGTGGTCAATGTGCCTCCTTTATGGTCAGTATGCCACCGGAGTACCCCCTTGCTGCTCAGTGGTAGACAATGGTGGTCAGTGTGCCCCCCGTATGGTAGTATGCCCCCATTGTACCCCCTTGCTTTTGGGTGGTAGACATTGGTGGTCAGTATGCCCCCTTTATGGTCAATGTGCCCCCATTGTACCCCCTTGGTGCCCAGTGGTGGACATTGGTGGTCAGTGTGCCCCCTTCATGGCCAATATGCCCCCATTGTACCCGCTTGGTGCCCAGTGGTGGACATTGGTGGTCAGTGTGCCCCCTTCATGGTCAATATGCCCCCATTGTACCCGCTTGGTGCTCAGTGGTGGACATTGGTGGTCGACGCGCCTCCTTTATGGCCAGTATGCCTCCGGTGTAGCCCTGTGGTGCTCAGTGGTGGACATCGGTGGTCAGTGTGCCCATGCACTTTTAAAGCTTCATGCATTTTATAACTGGCCAATTTTTTGTGTCTTTCTTGACGTGTTTGGGGTGCCATTAACAATGAATGTGTGTGTGTCCCCACCCCCCGAGTGCGACATGCGTTTTTCACGCGTTTCGTGACGGTGTGCAGAATTGATGGCTTCCCGGATACACCTGAATCTGTCTCTCCTCGGGCAGCGCCTTCGATTGGCGGCTGGAGTTTTCTTTCCTCTTAATTACTTAATGTGTTATCAATAGACTCGTCACCTCGCCGCCGCGAAGAGTTCTCGCCAAACGTCGCTACGTCTGATAACGATTCTGTCTGTTATTAGTCACAGGTTGTATGCCCCGCGTGTGCCAGGCTGTGTATAAACAACAGGGGCGGCAGGGGGTGGGGGGGTGCCATTGAATGGACCCGGGCAGGCGGAGTACTCTGTTATTCCTAAAGTCCTGGCATGACTCTGCAAAGAGCAGGAGACCACGCCCCCACCCCCCGCCTACTGCCCCTCCTGCCCACGGGTGCCACAAAGAGAACCATTCAACCTGGCAAAATATAGGCACTGCCAGCGATCGCTGCCCAAATGTTAGAGCTGAACTCCGGGCACAGAAACTTTCATCCAAATATATTCCCCTCCAGCCACAAAGAATATCAATTCACTGAGCACGAAATATCTGTATCTGTGCAACCCCGGATATTACCTTCAGAATAAACCTATTAAACTACAGAAGGTGCCACAAGAAGGAAAATCAGTTAATATGCTGATAGAAGGAGAGAGCAGAGTGATAGAGAGATGAGCCTATCACTATGCTGCTTCTCCTTTCACTGTCCAGTCAAAGGGTGGGGGCGGGGCCAAGAATGACCTGGGCTCAGAGGAAGTGGGTTGAATGCTACGACCTTCAGACTGAGGACATCTAGTGGCAGAAAAAAGTACTGAGGGTGAATATTGCAGCAAAAGCTGTTTTGTTGTCTTATCGCTTAGCCGGATATTTATAACGTGTTGTCTTTGGTCGGAGTTCTTGTAGTACAATGGAGGAAGGCTGACCTGAGGGTTCTATCTATATTTCTATCTATCTATGTATCTATCTATCTATCATCTATCTATCTATATTTCTATCTATCTATTTATCTATTATCTATCTATTATCTATTTATTATCTATGTATCTATTATCTATCTATCTATCTATCTATCTATCTATCTATCTATCTATCTATCTATCTATCTATCTATCTATCTATCTATCTATCTATCTATCTATCTATCTGTCTATCTGTCTATCTATTATCTCTCTCTCTCTCTCTCTCTCTCTCTCTCTACTCTCTTTCTATCTTTTTTCTCTCTCTCTCTCTCTCTCTCTCTCTCTCTCTCTCTCTCTCTCTCTCTTTATCTCTATATCTCTCTCCGGTCTCTCCTATCTGTACATAGACTGTGGTTTCCCCGGGTTTATAATGATGATATCAGCTTACATGGCGGTTGTCCCTCCTTCGGGTTAAATTCTTTCATCGGCGATGAACAGGAAGCTCCGGGCTCTGTACATGTGACTCATTCCCCCGTCACCTGGCACGGCTTCCTGGTGAAACTGGACGGCGTATCAATGTGCATGCTGATGTTCCCTTCCCATGTTCTAAGGGACAGCCCAGTGCGGAATACCTTCCACCATGGTTGCTGGAGGCGGCCATGACTGTTCCCATCTGATTGCGCAATCGCTGTAAATCTCTGTTAGTGTTAGTGACATGAGCGAGCCAAGCTTCACAGCCGACCATGCACTGGTAGAATCTCATACGAATGTTCATAGAAAAAAACCTCATGAGAACATTGGATAATGCCATCAGATTCCTGACGAAGGCTGTTCCTAATGTGATTATTGATTATAACATTCGATTTTGGAATAAATGGAGTTTCCCGAACTAATTAAATTCAAACAGTGAAACTCCATTCATTAGGAGGAAGCAGGGAGATACTTCCACTGCAGGTCCCCAGATACTGCTTCCTCTCCAGCAAGGAGAACAGTGAGCAGCACAGTGATGACATCACCTAATCTCCTGAGACCAGCAGAGGCAGCAGTGCCTGAGATCTCACACTGCAGATATACATCCACCAGGCTCAGGGCAATGGAGGGCCTAGACAATCACACATTCATGTCACTATGGAACATTGCGACCTGAGCAAAATAAAGATTTTGAGTAATTCCCTATCAGATGCTAAATCTTCACGGTAAGTTCAGGTCCACTTTAAAAGGAAGAAAAAAAAAAGGAAGTGACAGCACACGCGGATCACAAACATGTGTTCATCTTGTTTTAGTGCTTAAGGTGTCACGATCCGGCACACACAGGGGGGAAGGGGGGCGACCTCGGCAACTTAGCCACCCTCCGAAGGGCGGCAATTAACATGAAACGCAAAGAAAAGCCAGCGCGTTTCACCCGAGATTAACCTGTCCTGCCTGTGTCCCCCCCTCCGTAATCCTGATTTACTACCCCGCAAACTAATTGCCATTCGCTGTCTATCAGAGCAGTCTGTTTCCATGGCAACCCATCACCCTGCTCAGCCACTTATATAATTGTTATGATTTTTTTTGTAATATGAAATGGGATATTGACTAAAAACATTCCGGGGAAAGAAGAGGAAACTGATTGAAGTCTGACAGTCGCTGCCATCCTACCCCGCTACAATGTACTGCCGGTGTGAAGGATGGATCGCGGCCTAACTGTGATCAATGGCCACGCCCAGATCAATCGATCAATTGTCCTATGTATTATCTATCTATTATCTATCTATCTATCTATCTATCTATCTACAGTATATCTCTCTTTCTTTCTCCCCTCCTTTCTCATCCTCTCTCTTCCCCTCCTCCTTTTTCCCTCTTTTCTCTTTCTCTCCTTTCCTCTCTCTCACGCCTCTCTCTATCACTTTCTCTCTCCCTCTTTACTCTCTTTCTACTCTACTCTCTTCCCTCTTTCTCCTCTCACTCCCCTCTCTCACACCCTTCTCTCTATCTCTTTCTCTCTCCTCTCCTCTCTTCTCTCCTTTTCTCTTCTCTGTCTCTCTCCTCTTCTCTCTCCTCACTCTCTCCTTCCTCTTGCTCTCTCCTCTTCTCTCTCTCCTCTTTCAGTCTCTCTCCTCTTCTCTCTCTCCTCTTTCAGTCTCTCTCCTCTTCTCTCTCTCCTCTGTCTCTCTCCTCTTCTCTCTCTTTCAGTCTCCTCTTCTCTCATCTCACTCTTCTCTCTCCTCTCTCTCTCCTCTTCTCTCTCTCCTCTTCTCTCTCTCCTCTTCTCTCTCCTCTCTGTTCTCTCTCCTCTCTCTCTCCTCTCTGTTCTCTCTCTCTCCTCTTCTCTCTCTCCTCTTCTCTCTCCTCTCTGTTCTCTCTCCTCACTCTCTTCTCTACCTCCTCTCTTTTCTCTCTCTCTCTCATTCTTTCTATCTCCTCTTTTCTTTCCTCTCTCTCTCATTCCCCTTGCTCTCTCCTCTCTTCTCCCCTCCACCCTCTCAATTTCTAATTTAAAAGCTTTATTGGCAGGACCAAATACATTTTATCTTTTCCAAAGCATTTAAGACATTTTTATGGGATGGATTGGTGGGTGGGGATGGGAAAGGAAAATACTAGGACATGATGAGGGGTAAAGGATGATATGGGGGGAATAGGTAAGTCCGGGGACATTATCAGGGTTGAGGGATAATATAAAGGGGGATGGGGGGTGAGTTCATGTTGGGGATTTATAAGTCCGGGATCTCTCATGTTCCTCTCAGTTGGTGACATTCTATGACATACTGTCCAGCTATTTTCACCGTGGGCTCCTCTTCTTCCAGTACAATGTGGAGTCTCCTCATCTCCCAGTACAATGTGGAGTCTCCTCATCTCCCAGTACACTGTGGAGTCTCCTCGTCTCCCACTACAATGTGGAGTCTCCTCTTCTCCCAGTACAATGTGGACTCTCCTCCCAGTACAATGTGGAGTCTCCTCTTCTCCCAGTACAATGCGGAGTCTCCTCTTCTCCCAGTACAATGCGGAGTCTCCTCTTCTCCCAGTACAATGCGGAGTCTCCTCTTCTACCAGTACAATGTGGAGTCGCCTCATCTCCCAGTACAATGCGGAGTCTCCTCTTATGCCAGTACAATGCGGAGTCTCCTCTTCTCCCAGTACAATGTGGAGTAGGCTTGCCACCTGTCCAGGATTCACCCGGACAGTTCGGGTTTTGAATGGTGTGTTCGGGTTTCATGGCAGCTGAAACCCGGACCCCCCCACTGAAAATAGTCTCAACTGTGATATTTACATATGAATGGGCAGAGCTATTTACATATGAATAATCCACCACTCATTCTCCCCAAAAAAAGTCTGCGCGTCGCTTAACCCCTTCGTGACGGGAGACGTACACTGTACGTCCAGCCACAAAGGGACCAAATGACTCGTACGTGACGAGTTATTTGCTGCACTAGAAGGCTGCTAACCGCTGAGAATCAGCGGTTACCTTTCAGTAATAGATGTCTAACTATCTAGAGATCCATTACTGAAAGGGTTAACCTTTTTCAGACACCCGATACCTTAATATCGGGTGTCTGAGAGTCACAGCAAAGCGGACACACATGTCGGCTTTTGCCGGCATTCTGACAGCTCGTATAGATCGAGAGATATCTCTCTCAAGCTATACTGGCTTTTTTTTTTTTTATCTTTTGACTTTCAAGAATAGATACAAAATGTTATGTATTAGACACATAATGTATCTATTCTTGAAAGTAGAATGTTTAAGTTTTCTGAAACATTCACTGACAGCTGAATCCTGAACTGCTGCAGGATCAGTGTCACTAACTTATTATCGGCTGTTCTGAAGTTTGAAGCAGCCTGAAAAAAAAAAAAATGTATTAATTTATCAAGCAGTAATAGTGAGATTAATTCACAATGACTGCCTGATATAATTAAATAAATAAAATTTGTCAGTATAAAAAAAGTGAAAAGTGTAAATAAATTAAAAAAAATAGTGAAAAGTGTAAAAAAATTAAAAATAAGGGACAAATAAATGAATGTATGTATTGCATTTTTTTTTAGCTGTGCTGGTTTTGTTAAAAAAAAATACTACAAATCAAAACTGGGAAAAAAAGTATTTTTTTACGTTTTTTCCTCTTTTTTTAATTTGTATTTGTCCTAAGTGAGGCGTTAGACACACATATGCGATATAAATATATAGCCCTATCTGTCCTCTAAAAAACAATATATAATATGTGTGGGTGCACTTTGTAAGAAAGTATATTACTGACGTGGAAGAATCACACAGCAAAAATGTCAAAAGTGTGTCAGTCATTTACGAACAGAAACTAAAAACAAGCTCAGTCATGAAGGGGTTAAATGTGTTCGGGTTTTGCTTGAAGAAAAGGTGTCAACCCTAATGTGGAGTCTCCTCATCTCCCAGTACAATGCGGAGTCTCCTCTTCTCCCAGTACAATTCGGAGTCTCCTCTTCTCCCAGTACAAGGCGGAGTCTCCTCTTCTCCCAGTACAATGCGGAGTCTCCTCTTCTCCCACTACAATGCGGAGTCTCCTCTTCTCCCAGTACAATGCGGAGTCTCCTCTTCTCCCAGTACAATGCGGAGTCTCCTCTTCTCCCAGTACAATGCGGAGTCTCCTCTTCTCCCAGTACAATGCGGAGTCTCCTCTTCTCCCAGTACAATGCGGAGTCTCCTCTTCTCCCAGTACAATGCGGAGTCTCCTCTTCTCCCAGTACAATGCGGAGTCTCCTCTTCTCCCAGTACAATGCGGAGTCTCCTCTTCTCCCAGTACAATGCGGAGTCTCCTCTTCTCCCAGTACAATGCGGAGTCTCCTCTTCTCCCAGTACAATGCGGAGTCTCCTCTTCTCCCAGTACAATGCGGAGTCTCCTCTTCTCCCAGTACAATGCGGAGTCTCCTCTTCTCCCAGTACAATGCGGAGTCTCCTCTTCTCCCAGTACAATGCGGAGTCTCCTCTTCTCCCAGTACAATGCGGAGTCTCCTCTTCTCCCAGTACAATGCGGAGTCTCCTCTTCTCCCAGTACAATGCGGAGTCTCCTCTTCTCCCAGTACAATGCGGAGTCTCCTCTTCTCCCAGTACAATGTGGAGTCTCCTCTTCTCCCAGTACAATGCAGAGCCTCCTCTTCTCCCAGTACAATGTGGAGTCTCCTCTTCTCCCAGTACAATGCAGAGTCTCCTCTTCTCCCAGTACAATGTGGAGTCTCCTCTCCTCCCAGTACAATGTGGAGTCTCCTCTCCTCCCAGTACAATGTGGAGTCTCCTCTTCTCCCATTACAATGCGGAGTATCCTCTTCTCCCACTACAATGTGAAGTCTCCTCTTCTCCCAGTACAATGCAGAGTCTCCTCTTCTCCCACTACAATGTGAAGTCTCCTCTTCTCCCACTACAATGTGAAGTCTCCTCTTCTCCCACTACAATGTGAAGTCTCCTCTTCTCCCAGTACAATGTGGAGTTTCCTCTTCTCCCAGTCCAATGTGGAGTCTCCTCTCCTCCCAGTACAATGTGGAGTTTCCTCGTCTCTTCTATAGAGGTGAAGTCCGGGATGAGAGCGGAGAGCCTATGGCAGTGAGTACTTGGGGCCCTGTAGCAGGAAGTGGATCTCATCTTCCAGGGCCCCCTGGTCACACTGCTGGTGCAGTCTACTCTCCATGGGCTTGTAGGTCTGTCTATGCCGCCCAGATTCCATTTCCAGTCTGTGGGCGCTTAGTCTGTACGAGGATTGGTCTGTCTTTGGGGTCTTGTAGTACCTCCAGGTATGGGGCCAGTTTGTATTCTCTCTGTAATAAATGGTAAATGATGAGTTTCTGGGAGTTTGCTGTCTCATTTCTCCAGTCTCTGATAAAGTTTTCTCTGGAATCATTAATTACGTCCTTTATTTGATATTTTGTCAGGCTGCAATCATGGGAGCTTTGGATGGACAAGGTGCTGATGAGTTGTTGCAGCCCGTATGTTGTGGAGTGGTCCTTGTTGGCTAGTAGGACTTTATGGTGGTATGAGTTGGGGCTGCTGTTGTTTAGGTGGTCCCAGTATGATATCACCCTATTCTGTACTGGTCCCAGTATGATCGTTCCCTCTTCTGTACTGCAAGAACTAAGGGGAATCTGCCCGGCAAGCATTGTTAGAGGTGCACCGATGGACTTGGAGGAGGTGCTTGCAGAATTCCAGATGACATATTTCTGTGGGGCTGGTGTCCCATTTGGGTTGGTCTGGATAGGTGATGGGGCCCCATACTTCACTGCCATAAAGGAGGAAGATTTTAAGCCAGACTCTTACAGATGGGTTTCCTTTTTGTTTTGTTTTTAGAGTTGCCTCCTGATGGCATAGAAGGTTCTACAAGCCTTGTCTCTTAGGGCCTCTATGGCTGGTTTGAAACTTCCCGTTTGGGTAATTTCTAGGCCGAGGTCTGAACAACTGTCGGATTCATCAAGAGTGCCATTGTTTATTTTGAAGGAAGAACTCTTGATTTTTGTGTCCTTCCTTTGTCCATGACTTTTGTTTTCTTTGGAAGTGCCCATGCGGCACTTCCAAGCTGTCTTGTAGACCTCTCTCTGTTGGTGACAATAAGGAGGTCATCCGTATTGGATATGAATAGTCAATTATCTCTCCTCTTTCTCTCTCCCTCTCTCTCTCTCTCTCTTCTCTCTCTCTCTCCCTCCTTTCCCTCTTTCTCTCCTCTCTGTTCTCTCTCCTCACTCTCTCCCTCTCTCCTCTTCCCTCTCCTCACTCTCTTCTCTCTCTCTCTCTCTCTCTCTCTCTCTCTCTCTCTCTCTCTCCCCTCTCTCTCTATCTCCCCCCTCTCTCTTCTCTCTCCCCTCACTCTCTATCTCTTTCTTTCTCTCTCCGCTCACTCTCTATCTCTCGCCTCTCTCTCTCTCCCCACTGTCCCCCCCTCCATGCTCCCTGTAGTGTCGGTGTAATGTGGAGTGTCTTGCTCTCCAGCATGGAGTGCCGGCTCATGGAGGAGGTATAGACATGGCAGTCAGTGTGTGGAGTCGGAGAAGAGCTCCCACTGAGTGACACAGATGCTGAGAGTGTTTAGCACTTCAGAGCAGACAGAGGGTCCAGAGAGGGAAAACATTGCTTCCTCTTCACAAACAAATGTTGCAGATTGAACAAGCAGCCGACTGTGCGCCATCAATTTGTGTCCTCGGAACACTGAGGCCTTTGTGCGCTGCTCCTCCAGGGTCCTCATATTGCGGCTCCTGCTGGCCTCTTGTCATTAGTTAGGACTGTCTCTCCATGACACATTCACAATTGTTCGGGCTCCGGGTCAGGAAGCTTATAATTTGGGACAGTCCAATGGTCACATGTGTGCGGGAAATGAGAGGAGATCCCTCACTAAAGTGTACCTGTCATTCCAACTGGATGACATTTATTTTGCTGAATTACTTTGTATAAAAACTGCTATTTTTCAAAGCTGAACTCCAGGAAGGTATAAACGGCACAAAAATATTTCAGCTCTGTGTTCATTAATGCATCATTCAATTTATTTTTGTAAATGCATTGCAGTCTACTGTACAGTCTGTATGGCATAGCCCAGAGAATGGAAGACAGAAGCAGCACCAGCAGCCGATCAGTTGTGCTGCAGTGCAAGGAGCATGCTGACCGGAGGAGAGAGAGCAAAGTGACAGGCATGAGCTCATTAATCTGCTGCTTCTCCTTCACTGTCCAGTCACAGGGTAATGGTGGGGAAGAGACCTGTCAGTGAAAGTGAATCTTGCAGCAGAAAAAGCCCCTCCAGTTGAGCTGCGCTTTAACTACAAATTGCAACGTGCCTCTGGGAGTATAACTGTCAGTTTTGCAATGCCTCATGGGATATGTAGTTCCACAACAGCTGGAGGGCTGGAGTTGCCCACCCCTGAATTATAGACTCATTTGAAAGCCCCTGTGACAGGGTGACAACGCAGGAGCACAGCTGAGACACATTGATGGGGCGTTGTCACCGTATAACAGGAAGTGTCTGAACAAAGATCTTCCTAGGTATTAGTTTGATGAATGCTATGGTTGATATACAGTAATGCTTATATGGGATTATATAACATTGCTGCCCTAGGCACGTGCGACATTGCAGCCCATCTGAACTTAAAATCAGCCAAATACATTACTGGTATAAACACAAAAGGTGTGCAAAGTCCTACAGCAACTACATCCTGTCCCCTGCCAGCATGCTGCAGAGAAAGTCCGATGCTTTCTATATGGAAGCAGCAGTCTCTCTGCACAAGTCTGACCAGCCACTGCTAAGTCACAGCTAGAGCTCTGTCATCAGGGCATCTGATGCTTCCTGCTGATTGGAGAGCGCATGGCTCTGAGCAGGGGGCCCGTCAGATCTAAACAGAGAGACCACTGCTTCCATATAGATAGCAGGGGTCATTCTCTGCAGCTATGTTTGCGGGGAGAAGAGTTTTTTTCCCAGGCTGTAGTTGCTGTAGTACTTTGCACTGCAGAGAGGCCACTGCTTCCATATAATAACCATGGGCCATTCTCTGTAGCATGCTTGCGGGCGCAAGGGTTTCATTACTCAGGCTGTAACTGCTCTAGGACTACGCACTGTAGAGATACGTCTGCTTCCATATAGAAAACATGGGTTTTTACCTGCAGCATGCTTGCTGGGGGGAAGAGTTATATTTACCAGGCTGCAGCTGCTGTAGTACTTTCCACTGTAGAGAGACCACTGCTTCCATATAGAAAGCATGGGTCACTTTCTGCAGCTATGCTTGCAGGGGGAAGTGTTTTATTACTCAGGCTGTAGCTGCTATAGGACTTTGCACTGTAGAGAGACTTCTGCTTCCATATAGAAAGCACGGCTCATTTTCTTTAGCTATGCTTGCCGGGGGAAGGGTTTTATCACTCAGGCTGCAACTTATGTAGGACAATGCACTGTAGGGAGACTTCTGCTTCCATATAGAAAGCATGGGTCTTTCCCTGCAGCATGCTTGTTGTGGGGAAGGATTATATCTCCCAGGCTACAGCTGCTGTAGGACTTTGTACTGTAGAGAGACCACTGCTTCCATATAGAAAGTATAGGTCATTCTTTGTCGCATGCTTGCAGGGGGAAGGTTTATATTACTAAGGCTGCAGCTGCTGTATGACTTTGTACTGTGGAGAGACCACTGCTTTTATATAGAAAGCATGGGTCATTCTTTGTAGCATGCTTGCAGGGGGAAGGGTTTTATCACTCAGGCTGTAGGACTTTGTACTGTAGAGAGACCACTGCTTCCATATAGAAAGTATCGGCCATTCTTTGTCGCATGCTTGGAGGGGGAAGGGTTTTATTACTCAGGCTGTAGCTGCTGTAGGACTTTGTACTGTAGAGAGACCACTGCTTCCACACTCACAGTCAACCCAATACTTATTTCTAGTAGCCACCCTTCCTTTTGCGTGTGCAGTCCTCCTGACCAGAAGTTAGGGGAAGCGGCACTGAGCAATATGGATCCAGCGGCCTTGAAGCTGTAAGTGCTTTGCCCGAGATATGGAGAACAGCCTTCACCGGGAAAGTTTTCTTGCTTGATCTGAATATAAATATTAAAGTGAAGCGTTTACTACCCCTTTAAGGTAAATGGACGGACTGCGCATCACATGACAATTCCATTGGCTGGTAAAATAGTTCCTTCTATTGATATCTTTGCATTGGACTGTTTGGCTGGTGTTGCCCTTTAACAATACAAGCCCCAGTACTTGACACCCGTGTGTTGTGCGTTGTGTTGCAGGTGTCCATATGGGACGTTGGTGAGCCGTAAGCTATGTGGATCTAATCGAGGATGAAATCTATTTTGGGATATTGAAAAGATAACAGATCCGTCATCGGTAAGTGATTACGCAACCAAATTAGTGTTATTTTAAATTTGCCTGTAAAGCGATTAATTTTTATTGAAGTTCCTATACCCGTCAGCGCCATCTGGGGGCGCTAGTGCCGTGCGGACGTTTATAAACTAACCCCCGTGTCCAGGGCTGTCTTTAACATGGGGCAAAAGGGGCAGACGCCCTGGGCCCAGTCATTGTTGTGGGGTCCAAAGCAGCTGCCCTTTGAGCCTGCAAAAGATACACACGCACTGTTCTGTTTACTATGCGATCAGCAGCGCATAGTGTTGCTCCACCCCTGCTATATGTTGCGTAGTGTGACCCCGTGACGATTCCTATGTTGTCACGTCTCCAAATTGCAAGATGGGTGCGGGGGCCAAAGAAAATGTTTGCCCAGAGACCACTCAATATTAAAGAAAGCCTTGCCCATTTATCTTACTGACTTCATAGTTAAGATGTATCTCATGCCAGAACATTTTGTTATCAATGAAAGGCTACATGTATTCAAAATCGAAGTGCACCGTGATAATGAAGTCCAGAAGAAAGTTTATTCCAATGGCACAAGGTTTAAAAAAAAAAAAAAACAATGCATCCTGGGGGGCTGTAGCTCCACCCTTTGGGGTCTTCAGCTCCACCCCCTTCATGGGGATTTAAACATGACACAATGAAACATTGTATACACTCAGTAGAAAAAGTATTATTTTGACAATATTGTGAGAAATTACACCATACATCAGCAGCTGGGCAGCAGGGGCGGAGCTAGTCCCCCCGAAACGCGTTGGCTTTGTAAGTGATCTGTCTTTGGAATAAACTTGCATCCGGACTTTACTTTATCATCGCATTTAGATCAAAATCCACGGTGATTGTGGAGATCCTTTGACCTGCCTAATATCAGAAATCTTTATCCGAGGGGTGGGCAACCCTCCAGCTGTGCTTTAACTAAAAATCCCAACATGCCTCTGCCTGTAACTGTCAGCCTTGCAGTGCCTCATGGGACTTGTAGTTCCACAACAGTTGGCAGGCCAGAGTTGACCACCCTTGCTCTATATCGACACTACCGCCATACTTATGCATGACAATTAATATAATAATATAAAACAAATCAACAACAAAAAAACAAAACCCCTCAGGGTTCCAGGGCCACAAATCCACTTTCTCAAGCAGCAGTAAAAGCCTGATGGGGGTCTAACCCTTCACCACAACCAAAAACTAAAACTAAAAATGTGACTTTAGATCAGGAGTAGGGAACCTCGTCACTCCAGCTGTTGTGGAACTAAAAGTCCCATGAGGCTTTGCAAGACTGACAGCCTCAGGCATGACTCTCAGAGGCAGAGGCATCATGGGATTTGTAGTTTCACCACAGCTGGTGGGCTGGAGTTTGCACACCCCTGGGCTAACTCGCCCCTAAGCTCATATTTACCAGCAGTTACTTGTGAGCTGGATCATTATTTATGTCACTTTGATGCCAGTGGAGAGGTTTCCCAACAGTAGTTTGTGTCTCAGCCACTCCCACAAGACCATAGTGAGAGTTAGGGCTCATTCACATGGCAATCGGCCGGCATGTACAGCTCCGTGCTGCGTGCACGGCTGTATCGGGAAGCTCCCGAGAAGGACAGGTGCTGCGTGTGATTAGTACGCAGCCCCTGTCCTTCTCCATGGGACTACGCGGCCATACGCCCCCCTATGCTCACCTCAAGTGCAGGTCTGTATGGGTGCGGGTGTCCTGGCTCGGACGCAGACAGGATCCATCCTGTCAGCGTACAAGTGCGCTCACCCGCACCCGCATGGACGTGCAGGGCGGGTGAGTGTAGGGCGGCGAATGGCCGCGTAGTCCCATAGAGAAGGACAGGGGCTGCGTACTAATCACACACAGCACCTGTCCTTCCCGGGAGCTGCCCGATACGGCCGTGCACGCAGCACAGAGCTGTACATGCTGGCCGATTCCCGCGTGAATGAGGGATAATACTCCCCTTCAGCTGCTGCTGGTCTTCTGTTCAAGTTGAGAATGTATTAGGAGAACGTAATGCAATCACACAGGGAGCCAATCCGTGTTTAAAGGGGAACTATGGGCTCAGTACTTTTCCCCATAGTTCTCCTAAGGGTAACGGGAGGACACAAACTAGCGTCCTCCCGTCACCCAAAGCTCAGTATATAGGGAGCTACAGCTCGCGGTATACTGAGACACCACAGCCGGGACGGATCCTGACATTACTGCGTGCTTATCTAGAGGCAGAGCCAGCTGTACCCGCCCCCTCCCCATCGAACTATGAGGCTGAGTGATTTTCACTCGCCTCATAGTTCTCCTTTAACATGCCGATAGCTACCCAAAATTTGACCTATCCTTTAAAGGGGGAACAAACAAGGGAGACAGTATCTGCTTAGCTGCGGGTGTGCAAATATTTGTTTGCGAGATGCAAACCAACCGGTGCTGAAGGTTACAATTCAGTCACCAGTACATGAGAAGAGGTTCACAGTCACCAGACACGTGCGATTCGTTTTGATCCGAATTGAAGTTCATACGAATTTCTGTAAATTCGGACATTCGGATGCATTTGAATTTCTGAATGACGGAAATAATTAATCTGAACGTATCCGAATATTTGCTAACGAAATTCGGATACATACAAATTTTATTCGAAACGATACACAACAAGCGGGAGATCTGTCACTTACCGCTCTCTGGTTTCTCTGACTTGTATCTCAAATGTAAACAAAGTAACAGAATATTGTTACAAAATGTAAATAAAGAAAGAAGCTGAGAGATCCGTGTTATTCTGTAACAGCCTCTGCTTCTTGGAGGACACTTCCATCCCCAATGGAAAGAATCTGACAGCAGTCACAGAATACACAAAAGTGTTTAACTGTTCACAGAAATAATAACAATAATAAAAAAAAGCCTGTCCCTCCCCCCACCACCCATTTATACCAGACCCTTTAGGTCTGGTAGGAATGTTAGGGGGGACCGCGATGTAAATAAACATAAACAAAATAGAAAACCAGTGTGCAGTTCCCCCAACAATTCATACCAGACCCTTGACAAGTACCTCTACAACTACCCCTTACTAATTCACAAATTGCAGACTCGCACAACCACTGGGTCAGGGTTGTGGGGAAGAGGCCCTTGTCCCTTGTCATCATGGAAAAGCACCCTCCTAATGCCAAGAACATGTGGCCTGGTATGGTGATCGGGGGAACCGCACGCTGTTTTTTTCTCTTCTTGTTTCTGAAGTGTTAAAAGTTAAAAAGAAACAAAAAGTAAACATTTAAAGGAGAACTATGAGGTGAGTGCTTTTCACTCACCTCATAGTTCTAGCCGACCTGTATCTGTAAGGAATTTTCGTTCGTAAATTATCATTTAACTCATCCGCAATTAACGAAAATTCGGATTCAACCGAATGCTGAAACGAATTGACTTTCAGATCCCGAAAAATGAAATAACGAAACATACGAAACGAAACAAATGTATTGCCGGCTTACATGTCTAGCAGTTACTGTGGTGGTAATAACAGGAATAATAGTAAATAATAAATAAATAAATACATAAATAAAATGAAGTAATAATAAAATAATAATAAATAAATAATATAATAATAGGAATAATAGTAAATAAAAAATTCCCTTGTGGCAAATGGTTCCTCTGTGTCCAATGTACACAAAAGCGGACAGGCTTCTGTACTTGATGCAGGCCTTAAAGGGGTTCTAAACCCTCCGTTTTTTTGCTTATATCTACTGCTAGCAAGCAGTAGATATAGGCAAGAAGTGTAAAAAAAAACGCTTAAAATCATTTTATTCTTACCTCGTTATCGCTGCTCGCTCCCGCGCCGAGAATCAGGAACTGCTCATACGGCCGCAAAGGATATTGGGGCGGGCGCATGCGCAGTTCCGATTCTCGGCCGGGAGACGAGCAGAGACGCAAGGTAAGTCTATGGACGCGTGCACCCGCCTGCAGACACTGCTGGATCGGAGAGACAGAGCAGTCAGCGCTGGAACAGAGTGACGTCACACCGCTGGAGGGACACATGAAAACATGGGGAAAGAAGAGGAAGATCGGAAAAAGAGACATCATTTAAGGTAAGTGCTAACATTTACATGGGGGGAGGGAAAACATTTTTTGCCTTTAATATCACTTTAAGCTTTGGGCACTTAACCTTTTCTTTGGAACAATGCCTCCCATCCTATCAGAAATGAAAAGCACATATAGGTAATGCAATGCTCATTGAACACACGTGCGGTAACACAGGTGTCAATGGGCCCTTAGGCTGGCTGGCTTTACACCTGCGCATTGCAGTTACTGTGAGACGCGTTGGTGTGGTGCATTGTGACGCAATTCACTTTGAATGGCGACCCAACTCACCTTGAACCCAGCACAACACACAAACAAAAGCTATCTCTACAGGTGGATGTTGGGAGCCAGGAACAATAGTCAGACTGCTATTGGCTATTTTAATTTGAATAGCTATTGAAACCCCAACCACTGAGCAGGGGAGCGGACCTTAGAGAAAAAGTTGTCTCTTAGTTCCGCTCCTGTGCTCAGTGGGCGGGTGCAATAGCCAGACTGCTATTGGCTTTTGCGATTTGAAATAGATGCGGGGGCACCGTGGGAAGGGGGGGAGTGGTCAAGGCTGCGCCCTAGGTGGCTTCCTAGTTTGCCTAGTGGAAGCACCGGCCCTGACTGTAGTAGAAAGGGTTAAATCCCCTGTCAGTTTCTTTTTACCATCTGTGCCCCATTGGGGAGATTTCCTTATGCTTCCTGCCCTGTAGAAACAACAGGAAGCTAGAGAAAATCTCTCCAACGTGGTACTTCCCTATAGGAAGACCTGCCCTTTATCCCTTTTCTGGTGTCAACTCAACATTTTGGATTTCCTCTCCGATGACAACGGTCAGCAGGACAAATAGAGGGGTTGGATCGGCAATGAAATCCTAACATGGGTTCTAACCCTTCGCCACTTTGTTCAAAAATAAAAAAATGTTTTTTCTTCAGATGAGATTTAATACATCTTTCGTACATAATGTATTTCGACCAGCAGACAGGTGAAAATGGATTTGAGGCAATCTTCATTTTTGTTTTGATGTGAGATCTGAGAATGGGGCTGAACAGAGGGATGTAAAAAATAATGATTTGGAAGTTCCACGCCAAAGACGTGCAGTCATGCATTGGATGGCGATGAATTGGTAATATACACTGAGTTCTCTTTGTTTGATGGTCTCGACGTTTGCTGACTTTGAGCTGACATGATGGTCCCTGTTGAAGAGTTGATGATGAATGGTGATGAGCAATGATGATGGACGCGTTCCGTTCACTTTGTCTGGTTTTCTTTATAAATGTCGGATGAAAAAAGTTTAGATCTGGATCAGGAAGGGATTTCGTTTGCTTACTAACGTGAACGATGGGTACAGTTTTTCATATCTATCTTCTGAACATTGGGAAGACTGCAATGATCACATGTCCCTAAATAACTCCAATTTAAAGGGTTATTAAAGCCTACGTTTTGTTTTTGCATATATCTTCTGCTAGCAAGCAGTAGATATATGCAAAGATGTGAAAATTCTCGGGCGGCCGCAAAGCATCTTGGGACGGGCGCATGCGTAGTTCACATTTTCGGCCGGGACACGAGGAGAGACACAAGGTAAGTCTATGGACGCGTGCACCCGCATGCAGACACCATGGGACAGGAAGTGCCAGCAAAGACAGAGGAGCCAGCGCTGGACCGGAGACCCGCCGCAGCGCTGGAGGGACAGATGAAAAGGACAGGAAAGAAGAAGAAGAAGATCGGATTAAGAAACATCATTTAAGGTAAGTCCTGACACTAACATTGGGGGGATGGAAAAACATTTTTGACTTTAATGTCACTTTAATTGAATATAATGACATCCCTCATCTGTAATGGATCTACTGTATGTGTCTATTATACATGTCTTGCTTCATCTGTGTAAATTGTATTATGGAGCTGCTGCCCATACCTAAAAAAACTATGTTTTCATGTCCTGTCAGCCTCTGTGGTCTTTTAAGACTTCAAACAGGGAAATTAATTGGGGTTTTATGGTCAATTTTGGTGACTCCCATGATGCTTACACTTTTTTTCAACTCCCATGGTGCTCATAAATTTTGTTCACTTTCTTAGTTCTCATAAATTTTGGTGACTCCCATGATTCTTATATTTTTTGGTGACTCCTGTGGTTCTCAAACTTTTTTGTGACTCCCATGGTTCTTATCAGGGGTGTAATTAGATATCACAGGGCCCCATAGCAAAATTTTGTATGGGGCCCTGTGATTTCTAGTTATACCCCTTGCAGAGCCCACACAGCCCACCTGAGGGTGACCCTGCAGAGCCCACCATAGAGTCTCTATGGTGGGCTCTGCAGGGCCACCCACAGGTGGGCCAGTCACACTCCTTACCTGTCCGCCTCCTCTTCCTCCACGCTCGCTGATGGGCCTCGCCTCCTCCTTCGTCGCTGTGCCCGCCTCCTTCTCCGTCACCGGGCCCTGCCTCCTCCCCTGCTGTCGACAAGGGGCCCCGCCTCCTCCTTCACTGCTGGGTCCGGCCTCCTCCACCGCCGCTGCTGGCTCTCATTGATTCAGCAGCCGCTTTGGAGACGAACACGCTATTGCAAAGATTACGGTCAGTGATCTGAACAGCAGCACATTCTTCTTCAGAGCCGCCAGTGAAAGCCACCAGCAGAAGATGCCATAGCGACCCGGGCGGTCCGCTCGGCATCTGGCCGGGCCCCCCTGTACCCCGGCCCCATAGCGGCCGCCTGGGTCGCTATGGCGATTGTTACGCCACTGGTTCTTATACATTTTGTTGACTCCCATGGTTCCTATACTTTTTAGTGATTTTTATGGTTCTGTGCTTTCTGTTGACTCCCATTGTCCTTATACTTTTCGGTGACTCTCATGGTTCCTATCATTTTTGGTGACTCTCATGGTGGTTATACTCTTAGGCAACATATAGTTTTGAGTGACTGCCTTTGTTTTTATACATTTTGGTGTCTCCCTTGGTTCATATACTTTTTAGTGACTGCTATAGTTCCTATCATTTTTGGTGACTCTCATGGTGGTTATAGTCTTTGGTGACTTATAGTTTTTAGTGACTTCCTTTGGTTTTTATACTTTTTGGTGACTCCTATGGTTCTTAATTCTTCATTTTCAGAAAGAGACGTTAGAATGGTAGCCTTCAACTTTTTCTTATGACAGCTTTCCTTTAAATACCAGACAGGAGTATACCGTTAATCTGTTGTGATAAAATAGGTAGGTTGCCATTGCTGATCTTTCCTTTTGCAAATGCTAGTTGTCTGGCTGTCATACCGATCCAAAGGCTTCAACATGTTCTGGGCCACTGACTTAAATCTAACTTCATACATTGCTGGCACTGAAACCCAAGACAGCCAGGAAACTGGCATTTTCAGAAGCAGGACAGCAGTGGGGGCCCTCGTATATTTCTCAGTGTAGGTCTCCTTTAAGAAGATCAGGCAAGGCCGATGGATGCATAATGATCCCATTATTAGCCGAAAATAAGGCAGAACTGAGAAATGTGGCTGAAATTTAATCCATCTGTGCAAGACACCAATTTTCCGGATTCACCTCACCTGACCCCTGTGTGCAATGTACACGGAATAAGCTGTTGTTTCACACACAATTAGACCTGGCCAGAAAAATGACTCAAGATCAACTTTTCTGACCTGCCCGGGGTGCTGCGTTTTTTAAAAATAATTTTTTGTTCTCACAAAGAATAATGGCAATTAATGTCGCGGCATAAAATAAATGTATTTCTGGAGCTGTGTAGGTGGGGGCTGCAGCTTCAGTACAGAAGGTTCCTGGACTGTTAAAGAGGAACTCAACTTAGCAATGTTATAACCATCCCACTCATTCATTAGTTGATAATTAATATATATTATTAATAATATAATATATTATTATTAATAATTAATTTATGATGATGATTGATGATGATGATTATTATTATTATTACAGAAGGTTCCTGAGCTGTTTAAACAAGAACTCAGCTGAATACCAGTTGTATCTACAATGGCAGCATAGCATGTTACATACTATAGTTATTTATAGGCAACCCATAAAGCAGTAGTGCAGGGGTAGGCAAACTCTGGCCCTCCAGCTGTGGTGAAACTACAAATCCCTTCATGCATTTGCTTCTGGGAATCATGCCTCTGGCTGTCAGAGTCTTGCAGTACCTAATGGGATTTGTTGTGCCACAGCAGCTGGAGGGACGGAGTTTACCCACCCCTCCTCTAAAACTGCGCTACTCTACCCAAAACTGGGAAAAAAAGTCCACTTTAAAACATTTTTTATTGTTAAATAAAAAATAAAATAAAAAAAACAGTCACCTCTTATCTTTCTAACATAAGAGAAGGTTACAGATGGTGTGCAAAGATTGCAGAGTAAGAAGTGGCTGTGCTGGATGCCAGACATTCCTGGCTTGCTGATGTCAGATTGTGCATATTTCCCAGCCTGTGGTCAGAACAGTGTGTTTCAGGCACTCACGTAGGTTTGGAGGATCCTGAAGGCGAAGGAAAGAGGTTCTCTGGGTCAGTTTATGATATAAAGCATAGCAGTGGCAGGAGGTATCTATGCGTCAACGTTTCCATTACCAGTCCAAAGAACAAGGGGTCTGTTCCTGGCTTAAAGGAGCTCAAAGTAGATAGAGACCCTGACTGACATAAAATTGACTAAAGCGCTATTAACCATTAAAAACGGGTAATTGTCATTGTTTTTGTTTACTTTTAGTAAAAATGTTCATCCTTTTTTGCTCATTGGTGCTGCCACTTCCTGTCTGCATGCAGCTGCTCCAGCAACAGCATCCATTGGCAATAAGGAAAGTGTCCACCAGACGTACATATAGTATGTACAGAAGAGCGCTGGAGCCATGCTAAAAAAAATATGAAACATCATTCTGTGTTTCAAACTCGGAATTTTAAAAACAGAATTATGAGATTAAAAGTCAGAATTCTGAGATTAAAAAAATCAGAATGCTGACTTTTAATCTCAGAATTCTGACTTCCAAACACAGAATTCTGACTTTTAATCTCAGAATTCTGACTTCCAAACACAGAATTCTGACTTCCAAACACAGAATTCTGACTTCCAAACACAGAATTCTGACATTTAAACACAGAATTCTGACATTTGAACACAGAATTCTGACATTTAAACACAGAATTCTGACATTTAAACACAGAATTCTGACTTTGAAACACAGAATTCTGACATTTAAACACAGAATTCTGACATTTGAACACAGAATTCTGACATTTAAACACAGAATTCTGACTTTGAAGCACAGAATTATGTTTCATATTTTTTTTAGCATGGCCACAGGGCTTTTCCGTACATTTTGATAGCGTGACAACACATGAAAATAATTGGAAGATGGGGACAGAGTGTTGTCATCCTGAAAAGTATAGACCTCAAAAACCTCAATGACATAAATGCACTATGTATCTACCAAAAGAGTTATATTGTACTAAACATTTTATACAAGCGCTAAATGCCTAGATATTGTTATTTCGGGTTATTATGTGCAGGTTGAACCTTTTTTTTTATTTATCCTTTATGCTTCATGTAACTGGGCAGGTGGGAGGTAGGGAGGCTTCAGATTATAAGGCCTAACACCAAGCTGTATATGAAGCAATGCAAATATATTAAATAAATACAAATATAGGTGAATTCATGTTATAGGTGGACGGAAAAAGGAAAGTGCGTAACACTTAACACGAAACTCACATTTTTAATGTTTTTTTGTTGTTGGTTTTTTTTTCAACATATGGCGCGTTGCAGTGTCCAGGTTCACATGACCTAGTTTTCATAGATCCCTGCGGAGGAATTCACTAAGAATACTCTACAGTTCCTTTTTTGAACTCCTGACAGGCCTTGAACAACGCTTGTTCTATTTCTGGACCATCAGATGTTTGATAACAGTCCTAAGCAGTCAGCCGACGAGTACCAACCTCAGAAAAGGTCCCGTCTTTTAATTTTCAGGGAGTTCGATAGAAGTGATGAAATCTTCTAGTCACTGTCGGGTTGAGAAAAAAGACGTATGTCCTTTGAGTTTAGGCTTACAAAATGTATCCTCACGAGACGGGATAACAATAACGGTTATGGTAGAGAGGGGCCTAAAGGAATCAAAAAGTCCTCCAACCAGATCAGTACAGTATGCCTTCTTAGAACAGAAGGTCTTCACATGTCTCATAACACCGCATATCCCAAAAATAAGAGGACTATTTAAACTTTCAGGACAGTGGGCGGAGCCATACAAATAATTTCTTTATGCACCAACAGCCAGGACCCCCCCCCTGGGCTCAAGGCTCCTGACATGGGCAGAGCACTTGCGTCCACCTAGCCAAAGCCAGGCAGACCCATTCCTCTAAGTCAGCCAAAGCCAACATCTGAGTACTAGGTTGGGCGCCCCCCCCCGAAGGGAGAACCCCGGCTCAGGGGAGGAAGGAACCTGATGGCCACACATCCTCCCCCTAGACTTTGAGGCTGTTCCAGGGTTTTTCGCCATCATCGGTGCAGTGTATGGAAAAACATAGCTTCTATGGTTTCCATACACTCTATGGAGGGCTTGGGACCCAACAAGACAATATCACCATACAGGTTATGGTAAGAAGGGACTAAAGGAATAAAAAAGCCCTCCAACTGGATCAATGCAAAGCACAGTAAAGCCTTCTTAGAACATAGGGTATTGCCATGCCTTATTCCATCACATATCCCAAAAATAAGATTATTCCTCATTTCAGGACAGTGGGTGCAGCCATGCAAATGATATCTTTATGCCAAATGCACATCCAGAACCACCAGCCTATAGTGCAAATATAGTCTAATAAAGTGTAGCCCCATTCCAAACTGCATACAGATGTTTCAGGCTTTTTGGCCATCATCAGTGCAGTGTATGGAACCCATGACTTCTATGGATCCTGTATAATAATAATAATAATAATAATAATAATAATAGGGCTTGGTTGCCCATACGCTGTGCGAATTTCGGCAGTTTTTTGAGCAACTGGTCAAAATGCGCACAGTGTGCTGTCGGCACCTTTTCCGATACGCTGTGTATAGATTGTGATGATCCAGGACCCTTAGACCGCTGCAGCAGAGGTGGAGAGATGCTCCATGGGCCGGTGTAACAACAAGCTGCCTCGTAGGATTGGATGAGTGTAACTTTTTTTTTGCACCCACTGCAAGGGTTAAGAAACATTTTTCCCTGGAGTTCTTCTTTAAAGTAGATGTATTCCTTAACTGGGTGACATCAAGATTGCTAAAGCGCTGTGCATGGTAAACATTTGTTTTTGTACAGCGCCTTCCCATCCAGTATCTGCCTGCGTTGCATCGAGCAGCACAGGAACCCAACAATGACTTCACTGGGTCCAAAATAAAGTGTGTGATGAGGAACCAGGGAAAGCAAAATATAAAATCGTACATTTATTAATAAAGTTTTCTACACCAGAGATAAAAGCAGGAATGAGAGTCAGAGGGATTAGGTTTCAGTAGAAGGGCAGTTGAAAGTTTTGTAGTCAATTACAAAAGCATGCACTGGGGCTCCCCCGTACAAATCCTGGTTAGGACACTATGTGCAAGCAGTTTGCATGTTCTCACTGTGCTTGTGTGGGGTTCCTCCGCGTACTCCGGCTTCCTCCCACACTCCAAAGACATGCTGGTAGGTTAATTGCCTCCTGTCTAAATTGGCCCTGTATGCACGTCCGGACTGATGTAAATGTGCGCTGCGTAAATTGTCGGCGCCGTATAAATGCCTCTAATAAGTCAAATGCAAAAAGTCAACTCTCGGCAGTTGCAGTTTCCAGGACAGTTTGGTAGGAAGTCCTGGAATGGACACCGTGGCGCAGAATCCAGTCCTCTGCTGCTGATTGAGGCAGTGGAGGAGTTTAGGAGCGCCTGGTGTGTTCACATGTGGTGTGACTTTCCTGGCTCAGCTGACTTTTTCACACCAGAAGAGAGGGCACGGCGTACTCTTCCCCTGGGCTAAAAACAGCGAGCGCACAGTGGCCGTAATGAGCCGCAGCTGGGGAAAGGCTGAGCTATCTCAGAGGCATCGTGTTTTTATATATCTCAGTGTAAATCTGCAGATCTAAATAGTATCGAGGGAACGCACTTTAGCGACGGCGTGGCTGTGTGCATCGGAAGCCGTTCACAGCCATTTCCAGTAAAAGGGTCCTATCAGAAGATGACAGGGCTTATTGAAAGCTGAAATCCAAGCCGGTATAGAAAAGGGCAATTAACTCTTAAAGAGGAACTTTACCCATTTCTTCAAAATGACAACAAAGACAACTTTATGAATGTTCAGCAATGACAATCTACAAACAGATACAGATACAAGATAATTGCCGGCTTTGTATTCTTTGCATACCTTATTTTTCCTACCTCCCCAGTCTTCTCACAGCAGCCATTTTTACTAAGGGCAGATTGATATATCTCCCTTTACTTCCTGGAACTCTGGCACATGTGACCATGCACATCATCTCAGGGGAGGAAAATGCCTTTCTGTGAGATTATAGATGAGATTTGTTAGCAATGCTCTGCTGATGTGGCCTTCCCAGGATGCAATGCCTGGATACCATTACATCATTTGTTGCCAAGAGAAACAGGAAGTAGAAAAAAATAAATTGTAAGTAACATAAAATTTTGTTTGTTTACCTAATGACAGTGGCGTCACAAGGGGAGTGCGGCCCGTGCCCGGGTGACACCAAAATGACTGGTAGTCATTTTGGTGTCACACCCTATGAAAAGTCGGGCTCTCGGTCCGTGACAGTGTCAGGAGAGAGGAGGGGACCCTACGGCATACCTCTTCCCGCCGGGTAAACGTCCCCTCCTCTCTCTGCCGGTGTCCATCACCAAGATGGCTCGCCGGCAGGTATCACCAAGATGGTCACGCATGCGCGACGCAGGTATCACCAAGATGGCCACGCATCCCCCTTCCAAGTCCCCTTCCGACTCAGTACCTTCCCCATGCTGCACCACCACTCCGTTCCTAGGCTAGTGTGAATGAATCTTAAAATCTTAAACCCCATTTCCACCTTTGCAGAGGTATTTTTAAAAAACATATGCCAGCAATTTACACCGAGTGTACATGAAAAATGCATATGCAGCTGATGTATATGAACACAGAATTTTTTTTTTGTTAACTTCCCTCTTTCCTTAGCCCACACTGAGCGCCTGAGAGCCGCAATGACCACCTGGTGCCCACACTGACCCCCCTAGAGCTCTCAATGGCCACCTGGAGCCATCACTGACCGCCTGAGAGCCCGCGCTGACCGCCTGGAGCCCTCACTGACCACCTGGAGCCCGCACTGACTGCCTGAGAGCCCGCACTGACCACCTGAGAGCTCACACTGACCGCCTGAGAGCCCACACTGACCCCTTGAGAGCCCGCACTGACCGCCTGAGAGTCCGCACTGACCACCAGGAGCCCTCACTGACCACCTTGAGCCCTCACTGACCACCGGAGCCCTCACTGACCACCTGGATCCCTCACTGAGCACCTGAGAGCCCGCATTGACTACCTGAGAGGCTACAATGACCACCTGGAGCCTGCGCTGACCACCTGAAAGCCCGCACTGGCCCTCATAGAGCCGCACTGGCCACCTAAGAACCAGAACAGCCTCCTGAGAGCCTGCACAGCCACCCTAAACCCTGCACAGCTCTCCTGAAACCCTGGAGACATCAGGCCGGGAACCCAGAGCAACACAGAGTATGTAGCTTCATAATATTCTAAATTGCTGTATAAAGTATTGCTGGGATTTGTAGTCCTCTTTAGCTGATGGTATTATTCTGCAGTGCTTTACAATGTATTGCTGGGATTTGTAGTCCTCTGTAGCTATTCTGCATTGCTCTGTAATGCATTACTGGGATTTGTAGTCCTCTATAGTTAGTGGTAATATTCTGCATTTATTGCCGGGATTTGAAATCCTCTATAGCTGGTGATATTCTAAATTCCTGTGTAATGTACAGTATTACTGGGATTTCTAGTCCTCTATAGTTGGTGGTATTCTGCATTGCTGTATAATGTATTGCTAAGATTTCTAGTGTCTCTACAGCTTGGGAGTCAGTGGCAGATCTACCAGGGTCACAGCTGCAACCAGTCCCTGGCGCTCCACCACTCACTCCAAGCTGTAGAGAGACTACAAATCGCAGCCCGGACAGGAGGAAGAGGGCCCCGGTGACAGTCACCATTTCCATAGAAACGTCCACCAAAATCATCTGCACCAGGCCCGTGACGCTCTTAATCCGACACTGCTTCTCCCCCTACTCCACTCCTCTCTCCCCCCCCTCCCCCGGACAGTGTATTGTGCGTAAAGGCATGTTACAATGGGTGACAGGGAGGGTAGCAGCTGATTACAGTCTGAGTTTCCTGTGGAGAAAATGTTGAATTTGTAGGCTTCAGCAGCGTGCAGGTATCGACCAACATAGGAGCCATATATGGCTAGTATAAGAGAGATAGAGAGAAATGCAGAGATAAGGGAATAGGGAGAGATAAAGAGAGGGAGAAATAGAGGGAGAGGGAGAGATAGAGAGAAAGGGATAGATAGAGAAAGGGAGAGAGAGGAAAGGGAAGAGATAGAGGAAAGGGATTGCTAACTTTTTATGAGGGGGTGAGTAGAGATATGGATGGAGGGAAGCCGGTAGACGTGGTATATATGGATTTCTCAAAGGCATTTGATACGGTACCACACAAACGCTTGCTACACAAGCTGAGAGCTATGGGCATAGATGAGGTGGTGTGTACGTGGATAGAGAACTGGCTACGGGAACGGGTCCAGAGGGTATCTGTAAATGGCACCTTTTCAGACTGGGCTAGTGTAATGAGCGGTGTGCCTCAGGGTTGTGTGCTGGGTCCCATATTGTTCAACGTATTTATTAATGACATCGGGGAGGGTGTTAACAGCGATATTTCCGTGTTTGCGGATGACACCAAAATTGGTAGGGTAATAGACACGGACTTAGACATTATAACATTACAGGAGGACCTGGATAAAATAGGGGAGTGGGCATTAATGTGGCAGATGAGGTTTAATGTCGATAAATGCAAAGTAATGGGTAATGGGTTATAAAATAAACAAAT
>NW_017307341.1:577656-591342 GCF_000935625.1 Nanorana parkeri
CAATTATGGGTATGCCGCTAGGGAAGTCAGAAATGGAGAAGGATTTGGGGGTCATTGTAGACCACAAACTGAAAGGTAGCTTGCAGTGCCAGGCTGCTGTAAACAAAGCTAGCAGGGTCTTGTCCTGTATTAAAAAGGGGATGTATTGCAGGGACAAGTCTATAATTTTGCCACTTTATAGATCATTGGTTCGACCTCATCTGGAGTACGCGGTCCAGTTCTGGTCACCAGTACTAAGAAAAGATGTCCTTGAGTTGGAAAAAGTCCAGCGAAGGGCAACCAAACTAATTAGGGGTATGGAGGACCAGAGCTACGAGACGAGGCTACTAAATTTAAACATGTTCACATTAGAGGTGAGGAGATTAAGGGGGGATATGATTTCCATGTACAAAATGTTTAATGGTGGTAGCAACATTAGCGATAAACTGTTTAAAATTAACTCCGTTACAAAAACTAGAGGCCATCACCTAAAATTGGTGGAAAAAAAATTCCAGCACAAGGGGCGAAGGGGGTTCTTCACAGTAAGATCAGTTAGGGTCTGGAACTCACTGCCACAGGCGGTGATTTCAGCAAATAATGTGGAATTGTTCAAGAAACTTTTGGACGATTTCTTAGGGGACTGTAATATACAGGGGTACAGGTACTCCTAGAATGAGATCCTAATAGGTTGGACTTGATGGACTAATGTCTTTATTCAACCTCAAATACTATGTAACTATGTAACTATGGATTGGTAGAGGGAAAGGGAGAGATTGAGAGAGGGAAAGATAGAGGAAAAGGGAGAGATAAAGGAAAGGAAAAGATAGAGAAAAAGGGTGAGATTGAGAGAGGAAGAGAGAGAGGGAAAGGGAGAGATAGAGGAAAAGGGAAAGATAGATGAAGAGAGAGGGAAAAAGAGAGATAGAGGGAAAGGGAGAGATAGAGGAAAAGGGAAAGATAGAGGGAAATAGAGAGATAGAGAGAAAGAGAGAGATAGAGGGAAAGGGAGAGATAGAGGAAAAGGGAGAGATAAAGGAAAGGAAAAGATAGAGAAAAAGGGAAAGATAGAGGGAAATAGAGAGATAGAGAGAAAGAGAGAGATAGAGGGAAAGGGAGAGATAGAGGAAAAGGGAGAGATAAAGGAAAGGAAAAGATAGAGAAAAAGGGAAAGATAGAGGGAAATAGAGAGATAGAGAGAAAGAGAGAGATAGAGGGAAAGGGAGAGATAGAGGAAAAGGGAGAGATAAAGGAAAGGAAAAGATAGAGAAAAAGGGAAAGATAGAGGGAAATAGAGAGATAGAGAGAAAGAGAGAGATAGAGGGAAAGGGAGAGATAGAGGAAAAGGGAGAGATAAAGGAAAGGAAAAGATAGAGAAAAAGAGAGATAGAGGGAAAGGGATAGATAGAGAGTAAGGAAGAGGTAGAGGGAAAGAGAGAGAAAGAGGAAAAGGGAAAGATAGCGTAAAAGGGAGAAACAGAGGGAAAGGGACAGATAGGGGGAATGGGAGAGAGAAAGGCATCTGTACTATGAGCCGGTCAGGGCCCTGATGCTTTGTACATTATTGTCTTTAGAACTGGTCAGAGATATAAGTGATGATGATGATGATGATGATGATGAAGTAGACAAGTGGATCACTGCAGCAGGCTATGTATGTGTTATCTGCGATCACGAACAGTCATTTCAGCCGTGTGCTTATTGCCATTGTCCATTATTGCTGAAAATAATGGTTGTCATGACAAATAACAATCGTTATCGCAGTGAATTCGGCCGTAAACAGAAGCACTCTGTTCGTCTCTTTGGCGCCTTAACACTGTGAACATACTAAGAAGGAAGAAAGACGAGGGTGACCTCTTGTGCTGCTGCTCCTTCGCCATCCAATCACAGGCTGGGGGAGGAAGGGTGACGTTGCCCTTTAAAGGGAGGCTATTGAATTGCAAAGACATTTTCCCTTCATTTCCATTTCCTAAATGATAGCCGCGCAGAGACCACATCACCGTATTCCATCGCGGCATCCAGGCGCGGAGGGGTTAATTAGAGCGGCTACATGTATGGCCTTTGACTACATATTTCACTATCAAGCCGTAAAACATGCAGTTAGTAATTAATGAGCCCGATGTGGTGAAGTGATTGACGGTAAAAACTGTTGCAAGTTGAGAATCGGCTACCGGTTGCCATGGCAATAATTGGAGTTGACGTTTAGGCCTTTCATTATTTTTTTTCTCTCTCCTTATAAATGCTTTCGGCAGCCGTCCCCTCTAAAATAGCAATAGAACGCAGCCTCCATCTCCGAGCGGAATCTCGTTTTTGACATTCGTTATTGTGCTGATGGAGGAGGGCGATGACGACGGACTCGTCGGCCATTTTGTTTTGATTTTTATGTGCCTTGCTCCAGGTGGAATGGGCGCCCTCCAGGCGCAATGCGATCAGCTGCACGTGATCGCAAAGCACATTATGCCTGCGGTCCGGTGCAATCAAAATGCTGCAAGCACTATTTTGATTGGACCAGACCGGACCACAGGCATAATGTGCCTTGCGATCCCAGGCGGCCAATCGCGTTGCGGCCGGAGGGCATGGCTACGGTGCCATTCACTTCAATGGACCGACACGCCCCCTCCTGCCCCACAAAAAGTGAGCCGGCCGCAATGCGTGGCAGTGTATTCTGGCCAGAATTGGACCGGAACGCACTGCATCTGGTGTGAACAAGCCCTAAACCCTATGTGGATGATATTTAGTTTGCTAAAGAACCGCGTATCATAAACAATTGCCATATTATTTTCATAAATTACTATTTTTAAATCTAACTGTATCTCCTCCAGCCACTTCCTGTCTACGTGCGCTCAATCCAGCGTCGGCTGCACAGCATTGATTTGTAACCGGCTTCCCGCTAGCTACAATGGTGGCTCACACCTGATAAATGTGTGTCAGCACAGCCACTTAAAGGGCTACAGCGCCCCTAGATGGCGCTGACGAGTACAAGAATACCTATACTGGTCGGCGCCATCTTGAGGCGCTACTGCCATGCGAATGGCATCTGGATGGAAGTGTTATACATGAAGCCAAAAGGGTTCCATCTTGGAAGCAGCTGCCAGGGTGACAATGCAGGAGCACAATTGAGAGACAGTTGTCACTCACAACAGGAAGTGCTTGAGCAAGAGACCCTCATGGCAGGATCACCAGTTATTTTTATAAATGCTACAGATTTAATAAAATTGAAAGAATGTTTTGGGTGTTATATAGATACCAAACGTGTTAAACTTTTCTATGAGGTTTTAGTTGTTGGATTTAGATCTTCTTCAACTATAATTAAGGGATGTGAAGAATGCTCAGCACAGGGCTGCAGCCACCATGGGGCAAGTAAGGCACTCGCCTCAGGCTCACCCCCCTCGTCACTGTTGCCATGGCGAGCACAGGGCATCATTGGCAACAAGGGCGCCAGGCTGCCAACACAGCCGCAGCTCGGCAGAGAGAAGAAAAGCGGCACAGGCTCCAGCTTCTCCTCGGATCCCCGCTGCTCTCCCCCGCCTGTATGTGCAGAGGACTCTGTGTCCTCAATCTCTTTTTCTATTTCAAAAGGGAAATGTCCGGGGCCTGTTTAGACCCCAATATTTGCCCAATGCCCCCTAACAGTACACAAAAAAATATGAATAAATAAATAACAAACACGCTCATGCACACACACACGCTCATGCACACACACACGCTCATGCACACACACGCTCATGCACACACACACATACATACACACACACGCACACACGCTCATGCACACATATTGCTAGACATGTGCAAAGACTAAACATTTGTTTTGGACGAAATGAACGGAAACTAAAAACAAAAATTAATTAGTTTCATCAAACGAAACAAATTTTTATGCTATTTCGGATTTAGCCACCACCTCATTCTGTGCGTGCGCACCGCCATCCTGGAGGCAGGGCGCGTGACGTCACCTACCGCACACGTCTGTTGGGGGGCACCATTTTCTGTTCTTGCCTCAGGCGCAAAAGGACCTAGCTACGACTCTGGCTCAGCACATGCTACAGGTATGAAATGTGAACCGGGTGAAGCTGGGATTTAATAGGATGAAGGAGCTGGTATAGCTCCCTCCGTACCTGAACCGCGTGCTGCTACTCTATACAGCACTCAGTCACAGCGCTGTCCTCAGAGGAGCGCATATCACGCAGTGTCTCATTTGGATCAGCGATGGAATAACAGAGGCCACTGCCGGGGACCTCGTATTCTCAGTCACTCCACTTCTCATGCTCACCGGGATTCTCCCAGACTATTCCGGGGCGCCCTTCATTAATCATTCCTCAGAATCACATCGCTTTCCTGTTGGGTGGGAAACGCAAACTGAGACAACAGTACTGTGGAGTGACAGTGAAGAGTGACAGTCGCTGAAATCACAATAGTGTGAAATGTGGATATGGAAACCCGATCATTAAAATCTCATATACAACATTAGCGTGTCAATTCCAAAAACTATCTGCCATTATTATTCAAATTATTCCCAATGATCCTGACAAGAACGCTTTTGTTCAGGAACTTCCTGTTGTAGAGTGACAACACTGACCCTGTTTCCCAATTGTTCCCCTGTGTTGTCACTTGAGATGAATGATTTTGGTGAAATTAATATCATGGCAAAATTATGGGATTCGGTGTTGCCAAAATTTTCTTTAAAAGCAAAAAATGATTTACTCTTTTTACTTTATTTAGAAGGGGTCCTTTTTTTGGGGGGGGTGGGGGGGGGGAGTTAGGTTATTTTTTATTTAGTGTTTTTTTTGGGGGGGTTTTCCGGTGTATTTGATCAGTATTTGTGTGCTGTAGGTTTACATTTTTTGGGCACAAGAACAGGTCCAGGAGACTTGAATGAAGCTTCCACAACCCCCAGGAGCCATTACAAGCCCCTTTGTAACCTTTAGAAAACACCCAAAAATATTAATTTTGCCTTCTCCATTGGCTCCAAATATACATTGTGCTGATGTTTACCATTTTTCAACAAAATTATGAGAAAATGAAAACTCCCAATTTTGCATATCCTCAGTTCTCACCCTTGCAGGCATTCTCAGTGATGTCACTGGTCTCTAGTGAATGGATAGGCTGCATTCTCAGTGATGTCACCGGTCTCTAGTGAAGGGATAGGCTGCATTTTCAGTGATGTCACCGGTCTCTAGTAAACGGATAGGCTCCATTCTCAGTGATGTCACCGGTCTCTAGTGAATAGATAGGCTGCATTTTCAGTGATGTCACCGGTCTCTAGTGAGTGGATAGGCTGCATTCTCAGTGATGTCACCGGTCTCTAGTGAATGGATAGGCTGCATTCTTAGTGATGTCACCGGTCTCTAGTGAAGGGATAGGCTGTATTCTCAGTGATGTCACCGGTCTCTAGTGAAGGGATAGGCTGCATTCTCAGTGATGTCACCGGTCTCTAGTGAAGGGATAGGCTGCATTCTCAGTGATGTCACCGGTCTCTAGTGAAGGGATAGGCTGCATTCTCAGTGATGTCAACGGTCTCTAGTGAAGGTATAGGCTGTATTCTCAGTGATGTCACCAGTCTCTAGTGAATGGATAGGCTGCATTATCAGTGATGTCACCGGTCTCTAGTGAATGGATAGGTTGCATTCTCAGGGATGTCACTGGTTTCTTGTGAATGGATAGACTGCATTCTCAGTGATGTCACCGATCTCTAGTGAATGGATAGGCTGCATTCTCAGGGATGTCACTGGTTTCTTGTGAATGGATAGACTGCATTCTCAGTGATGTCACCGATCTCTAGTGAATGGATAGGCTGCATTCTCAGTGATGTCACCAGTCTCTAGTGAATGGATAGGCCGCATTCTCAGTGATGTCACTGGTCTCTAGTGAATGGATAGGCTGCATTCTGAGTGATGTCACCGGTCTCTAGTGAATAGATAAGCTCCATTATCAGTGATGTCACCGGTCTCTAGTGAAAAGATAAGCTCCATTATCAGTGATGTCACCGGTTTTTATATTTGGTTGCGGCTCTTCACTCCTTTTACTGACAAAGAATGTTTTAAATTATCTTTTATTTTTTATATATTGGCATATCCGCTATTTTATGTCCCTCAAAGTACTTGTAGCATATTGAATACAGATAACAGTTTGGAAATGTAAATATAAAACAGTGATGGATTTCTGTTCATTCATGGCTTCACATGATGGACTTTTTGCCTTTCCTTGCTGTCCTAAGCTCCCAATTTCTTTGGCCTCTCTGGGAGGGAATGGGTTAATGTTTCCCAGCAGCGGGCATGGGGATGAAACCTAATAGGCAGGAATGTGCATATGGCGGAGAGGTATTGGCGACACCTGTCCTTTTTGTGCCATTCGAGGAATGCCACTGGTTTCATTTCCAGCAGCGTTAGGATTCACCCGCCATATAGCGCATTTTTGCCATTTCCTTACTCCACAAATTGCGATTATGTTTGTAACGACCATGACGCGCCATCAGTAGTCAGCTTTAAATGTGTGCAAACCCAAAACACTTAAATCTCATATAAGCCTCAGCATGGAAATGTCATTTCAAAAGTCATTTCTAAATCTGCTGCTATATTAAGATGATGTCTAGTAAAACCCTATGGGGGACCTTGTTCAGGCACTTCCTGTTATAAGATGACTACACTCTATACCTCATCACATGTCCTCCTGCCTGAGAAAGGGGATCCTGCCAGACCCCGAAAACGGTGCACTGAATGTGATTTGCTGCATTTTCGTCAATTCATAGACGCATTTGATCTCCATGTGGTGTGCCGGCGTCCATACTTCTCTCAATGCTCTTTACCTGTCTCCCAATTGTGTGCATGTAGGTAGGAAGTAGCTTCAAAGAGGCTTTAGAAGATCCAACAAAGAATTAAAAAAAGCAAAACAATATAACTAAAATAAGTATAAAAATATATATATATATAAAAAAAATATTAGAAAAAGGGGGCACTTGTTTATGATGTGCTTTAGCTAAATGAATGACCCTTAGTAGGAACCTGTGCACACCATGTCTTTGCAGTAATACTTGTGTTACCTGCGATTTAACGCACCTTAAAGGGTTATTAAACCCTCATTTTTTATGCATATATCTAGTGCTAGCAAGCAGTAGATATATGCAAAAAGTGTTAAAAAAAAACCCGCTTTGAAAAGGGTTAATACTTACCCGTGTCTTCCCCGCGCGCTCCCATCCAAAAATGTGAAAATTCCCCGGCGGCCGCAAAGCATCTTGGGGCGGGCGCATGCGCAGTTCACATTTTCGGCCGGGACGCGAGGAGAGACACAAGGTAATTTTATGGACGCGTGCACCCGCATGCAGATACCGTGGGACAGGATGTGCCAGCAAGGACAGAGGAGTCAGCGCTGGATCAGAGACCCGCCGCAGTGCTGGAGGGACAGATGAAAAGGACAGGAAAGAAGAAGGAGACATTATTTAAGGTAAGTGCTGACATTAACATTGGGGGGATGGAAAAAGATTTTTGACTTTAATGTCACTTTAAGTGCATTAGTGCAATGCAGTGCCATTTATTTTGAATGGCATCCCAGCGCACTTTCCAACAGACATGCATTGCAGCACAGACCAATATGCAACAACACACTGTCCTGAGGTGCGCTGCCAAAAAATGCTGCAACACAAGTCTGTCAGAAGGTGTGTTGGGGTGCCATTCGGAATGCCATGTAGAATGAATGGCGCTGTTCTTTGGGAACCAATCCTGCAGCTAGTTTCTGCAGCAAGAGAGGAGGCAAAGAGGACCTGTATTGGAGCAGGAGTTAAGCCCTCATCAGGCTGCATTCACAGATTAGTCCACTTGTGTATTGTGCCTTGCCGCGCTGCCAGCCCGAGCTGATGGTTTCCTGTGTACACGGGAGCGGAGCTGAGATCTGACATTTACTTGGCACATCGTCTGCTGCACTTAACGTTTGGCTTGGGACGGGCTTGGATGCCATCTGTTTTATATCGCTTCATGCTGGTGCTGCACGACTGTATGGTGTGACTACTCTGATTCCTCCATAATGTTACACAGGAAAACCTGCAGCTATGCTAAAGCTACAACATTCACCTGAATAGGAAACTGCAATGGCTTTTGATATACATTTTATATTTATATATATATAACCTCCATGGATCGGACTTGTTTTTCCAGCACATCCCACACATTCTGGAGAATTTGGAGGCCAAGTCAACACTCCAAATTCATTGTTGTGTTCCTCAAACCATTCTTGATCCATTTTTGAAGTGTTGCAGGGCTCATTATCCTGCTGGAAGAGGCCACTGTCATCAGGGAATACAGTTTCCATGAAGGGGTGTACTTGGTCAGTAACAATGTTTCGGTAGGTGGTACGTGTCACAGTGACATCCACATGAATGGCAGGACCCGAGGTTTCCCAGCAGAACATTGCCCAAAGCATCACACTCCCTCTTCCGGCTTGTCTTCTTCCCATAGTGCATCCTGGTGCAATCTCCTCCCCTGTTGAGCGACTTCACTTGTTCGTGGTCATAATGTTATGGTTGATTGGTGTGTATGTGTATGAGCAGTGGTGTAACAATCGCCATAGCGACCCAGGCGGCCGCTATGGGGCCCGGGAACAGAGGGGCCCGGCCAGGGCCAGGCATCCCTCTGATGCCGTGTGGGCCGCCTGGGTCGCTATGGCATATCAGGGTTCTGGCTGTCACTGACACAGCTCAGCAATGTTTACACTATTAAAAGAGAATCTGTATGTTGCAAATTTAATACAGCGTGCAATCTTAACACTGATGTCACAGAGCGCTATGGACTTTGTGAGGAAGGAGCAGAACAGTAGCTATTTCCTTCCAGACTATCTCTCTCTGATTGAAACTTTATGCGCACCCATCAGAACAGAGCGGCTAGAAAGGTAAGAGCCAGCAGGGATGTACACAGCCATAGAAAGTGGGTGTAGGGAATTAATCCTTCCTTTACATCTTTATCTGTGTGTATAATTTGAGCTTCAGCTATTGAGCTCTGTAAAAAGGTTTTTCATTTAGCAGGACAGTTATATAGTTAATCTGTAGACAGTCTATGGGGATTCAGGTATTTCATAGGGATGAGAGAAACTGTTAGCTTATGCCTCGGCAAAATTTTTGCAAAAACTGTGGCATTTCTTTGGAAGGTGCCTGTGCGGGTGCACGCGGCCGCCATTGACTTACCTTGCATCTCTCCCCATCCACCGGCCGAAGATCTGAACTGCGCATGCGCCCGACCCATGATCCTTTGCTGCCACCCGAGACTGTACAGATCGGCGGAGACACAGGTAAGTTTAAAGCCCTTTGTTAACTTTTTAAAATGTTTTTGCATATATCTACTGCTTGCTAGCACTAGATGTATGCAAAAAAAGCGAGGGTTTAATAATCCTGTAAATTTCGTTTTTCAGTGGTTTTTAGGGTGTTACATAGTTACATAGTATTTGAGGTTGAATAAAGACATTAGTCCATCAAGTCCAACCTATTAGGATCTCATTCTAGGAGTACCCGTACCCCTGTATATTACGGTCCCTTAAGAAATCGTCCAAAAGTTTCTTGAACAATTCCACATTATTTGCTGAAATCACCGCCTGTGGCAGTGAGTTCCAGACCCTAACTGATCTTACTGTGAAGAACCCCCTTCGCACCTTGTGCTGGAATTTTTTTTCCACCAATTTTAGGTTATGGCCTCTAGTTTTTGTAACGGAGTTAATTTTAAACAGTTTATCGCTAATGTTGCTACCACCATTAAACATTTTGTACATGGAAATCATATCCCCCCTTAATCTCCTCACCTCTAATGTGAACATGTTTAAATTTAGTAGCCTAAAAAAGAGTTTTTAAATACTAAAAAAGGGTCTAAAAAGGAAGGGAGACAACAAATATTCAAAAAATCAAGCACTCAATATATCCCAAACAGTTCAAATCCCAATTTTTTACGCCACTTAGCTCCCAGGCAATTTGTTCGCCAAGCCCTGTGTGAGCTTGGGTGCAGTTGGCTTTAAATGACTCGGAAGGGTTAGGGAAGCTCATTTCAACTAACCTGCACCTGTTCTTGTGCCAAAAACTACTGGTCAAAGCCCAACTGGTAACCCAACACTAGCACTAATCGTAAGGATTAGGGTTAGTGTTAGCACTAAGGTTAGGGTTATTGCTAGGGATAGGATTATCATAAGGATTAGGGTTACTGTTCGAGTTAGGGTTACAGTTAGGGTTACCATAAGGGTTTGTCTCACGTACCTGAGGCAGAGGCCGGAAGACAAGGAGGTTTCTCTTGCGGCTCGTGTCCTGCAGGCCAAAGGTCACAACCGGGCAGGCAGCGTGGGAAGAGATTCAAGAGACAGGAATCGTAGTCCAGAAAGTCAAGGATCAGAGCCAGCCGGGCAGCAAGGTACCGAATCAGAAGGATCTTCATGCCAACACTGGTAATCCATGACACTGATAATAAAGCAATGTGATCAACATCAAGATTACATGGCATTGTTTGTCCCTTGACTTTTACAGGAAGTCACTTAGCATCAGCTACCTATATTACCGTGTCTATTGATCACATTTCCTTTAAAGCCCAATTAAAGTCAGACAAACAGATATGCAGTCTGATACACAATGTATTACAGAGCTCTGTGTTCTAAGTCTTACCTCCACTTCCCTCTTATAGCAGCTGCGCAGCGTGTCTAAATATAATTGCCCAGTCCAATAGGCTCCTGATTAAGACCGACTGCTTCAAGTAAGTCACACAGACATGGTCAGAGACGCCCCCTTCTCTTCCTCTGCAATACAAGTGATGAGGGGTGTGGCTGTTACTCAGCTCTGACAGCACAGAGCACTGCAGTGTGAGGACAGGAATCCACGTTGTCAGGGGCGTAACTAGAAATCACAGGGCCCCATAGCAAAATTTTGTATGGGGCCCTGTAATTTCTAGTTACGCCCACCTGATAACTCAAACAGCCCACCTAAGGGTGACCCTGCAGAGCCCACCATAGACTCTCTATGGTAGGCTCTGCAGGGTCTCAGGCGGGCGGTCAAGCCATCTTACCTGTCAGCCCTGATCTCCTCCACGATCGACTCCTCCGTCACTGGGCCCCGCCTCCTCAATCACCGGGCCCCGCCTCCTCGATCGTCGGGCCTCGCCCCCTCGATCGCCGGGCCCCACCCCCTCGATCACTGCCAATGACGGGCCCAGCCACCTCCTGCGAAGCTGCTGGTTGTCACCAACTCAGTAGCGGCTGTGAGAAGGAACGGAGCGTTCCTCCTCACAGCCGCCAGTGACAGCCAGCAGCCTGGCTGTCCAAGCGAGATGCAATAGCGACCCAAGCGGCCCACATGGCATCAGGGAGATGTCCTGGCCGGGACTCCGCCGTGCCTCGGGCCCCATAGCGGCCGCCTGGGTCGCTATGGTAATTGTTACGCCACTGCACGTTGTTTAGACTGAGAGAAATAAGCATTTGAAGCTGACATTAGTCACACATCATAACAAGTGGGATAAAAGGCAAAAAGATAAAAAGCTGGGAGACATCAGTTGGGGTTTTTAGGTTGATTTTAAATGGCCCAGGAGGGGGACAGGTTCACTTTAAAGTAAAAAAAAAGGAAACAGCAAACAGGATAGGATTCCTGCTGACAAATGATTAGGGATGCACCGATATATCAGCCGAAAATGGCATTTTTAGCTAAATGACATTTTTCTGCCGATACATTGGCGCATCCTTGATTTCTTTCCCCCCGCTGGGCGCTGCTCTGTGTCCCAGCGGGGAGGAGAGAAACTGTGACAGCCGGCCGAGTGCTGCGGGAGGAGAGCGCTGTGAGCGCACCGGCGTCTCTCCTCCCACACCACTCAGCCTATCACAGACCGGCAGAGCAGTGTGTGGGCGGAGACACTGCTCCGCCCACGCCCTGTCACAGGAGGCCGAGCTCTCCTCCCCGCACCGCTCGCTCAGCCTCCTATGACAGTGTGTCAGAGAGGAGAGCGGGTACAAGCAGTCAGGGATCAGTGATCGCTGAGTGTTTGTACATAATTGAGGACATGGTATGTTGGCTATATCCTCAATTATGAATGAATGGGAGTGATCTACATCCCCTCCTGTTCATTCATAATTGTGATTATAGTAAACACACTCTGTCCTCATGTTATCAATGAACAGGAACACTCAGTATAGAGGATTCCTGTTCATTGATAACAGGGCATACAGAAAAAGAGATTGAGAACTTTGTGTCCTCAATCTCTTTTTCTATTTTAAAAGGAAATTTTAGGAGTCTGTTTAGACCCCTAATATTTCCCCGAAGCCCCTAAAAGTAAAGTAAAAAATTAAATGAAAAATTAATAAATAAAAATAAATATAAAAAAATGAAAAAGTTTATAAAAAATAAAATACAAACAAATTTGAAAAAATAAAAAAACATTTTCGGTTTCGGCCTGACAATTGTTTTTATTTCGGTTTTGAAATTTCCATTTCGGTGCACCTCTACAAATGATGATTGCCATTATTTGAGGACAATGGTAAAATGGGGCACCATTAAGTTTTGAATGAAAGAATATCCCAAAAGACACTTGTCTGATTCGTCTCTGCTTCTCCAAAAGAAGACCTCCCTGTCAATCATCTGGGTCACCGGGGCAGGCTGGGTCCATAGTGTTAAAGGGACTGGCATAGAAGTAGCAATGAGACCTCTACAGATCTTCCCTGTACAGCCCTCACCTCCTCATCCACGCCTCTGCCCGGGAGCCAGAGTGACTCCAGGAAGAAGATATATAAAATGCCCGGGTTTTATTGCCATTCCAAGGAATTTATTAGCAGCTAAACCTGCCAAGAGTAACAGAGTAGAAATAGTAGTCGGGGTTTATCAGCAAGGAGGATGGCTTACTATATTAACCTTTTATTGTCGGTGCTTCTGGTAAACCCTAAATCCGAGAGCAGTAAGATGGGAGCAGAATGGCGGCCATGGAAGCCTATAAGAGGCCTTAAAGAAGAACTCCGGGCATGTTACAAACTGCAAAGGTTAAGTGCTCGTTTTGGTCAAGTGTCTAAAATAATAATTATATACTCACCCGATCCTCAGGTGTTCTGTCGAGGTAGGCAACTCGTCGAGATCTCCAACTCGTGACGTCACATCCGTTGTAGATTTTGACGATTTTGAGATGGCTCTAGACTAGTGCACATGCGCCAGCCGTCACAGTTTTTTGCAATGCTCGTTGACTTCTCCACTTGCCGTAGGCGCACCCCTATGGCTTGGAAATTGTCATCGAGTTCTCCAACTCCCGTCGGTCCTTGTGGCATCGGGTGCCCGTGCACTGCCGCAGATTGCAGAGCTTGATACTTCTCTTTGGGGGGCTGCGCAGGCGCACTGACGGGAGTTGTAGGTCTCGACGAGTTGGAGAATTCGATAGAACGTCGGCAGTCAATACTGCTCACCTGATCCTTGATCCTGCGGCAACGACCGCTCGCCTTTCTCCGATTCCGCTGTGATATGTCCCTCGCTGTCCTCATGTCCAATCCAGGTCAACGGACTTGTATTAAACGTGAGGATGTCAGCGGGGCTTAGACCACCGGAGCAGGGGGGAGAAGAGGCTGAGGTGACCGGTCTAGCAGGCAGGCAGAAGCGGGGATCAGGCGAGTATATTTCTTTTCATTTTGATGCTAGACCAAAACGAGCAGTTAACCCTTGCAGTGCAGGGGTAGCCCCACTGCAAGAGTTAATATGTAAGATGCCCAGAGTTCTTCTTTAAAGTGGACCTGGCATTA
>NW_017307341.1:591788-593449 GCF_000935625.1 Nanorana parkeri
ATATATATATATATATACATATATATACACACACATAATGATAGGTCCACTTTAAAGAAGAACTCTGGGCATGTGTGTGTGTGATAAAATGTATCTAAAAGCAAACATGTAATGATCTACAGGAACAGCTTAGCAGTCCTTAAATGTGACGGCTGCTTTAGTTATCTCCATTTTTTCCATTATTTTTCACCAGTAGCACACTTCCTGTCCACGCTCGCTCACATATAGAGGAGCAGCATTGTTACCCTAGGAAGGGACTACAAAAACCCCCAGCTGTCCTGTTCTCCATAACATGGGATAGGTGTTCTGAAGTCCAAAGAGAGAACAATGTAACTGATAAAGAGTGCAGCACAGGCAGAGAGATCAGGAAGGGGTCAGCTCACAAGATTTCTGACAGGATCAACTGTTTTGTTTTCTTCACTTCTGGAACAGGTATAACAAAATGGTTTTAACGGAATTTAAAGTCGACCATTTTTTCAATAGTGAATCCAGATCAAACAAATACACATCGCCCAGCAAAGTATTTCTTTACATTTTTCGCCAAGCACTTGCAGTCATTATGTTTTGAAACAGCTCAGACTCTCTCAGCTCAGCTTCCCTGAACTTCCTGTCCAAGATCATAAGGGACAGGGCAAACTACAGCAGCTACTAGCTTGGAGAAGGGAAGATAAAGGAGCTTGGGAGAGAGGAGTGAGTTGTCTTGCTGTCCCTGTGTGTTTATGGAGACACTCCGCTAGCCAGCACACACAAGGGTGGCTCCATAGGACCCTGCAAGGGAAAGGAGTCACCCTCATACAGGAAGTCAGGGCCAGTGCTCAGGGGACCACCTGATTCTCCAGGAAGCTAAAACTTTTACACATCACGGAGCAGCATCCATTGTAAGAGATTTCTTAGAGTGTCCATACAATCTGAGGGCCCAGTCATACAATATCAAGTGCCAGTGCAGTTCATGCTCAGAACGCACTGGATCGCATAGATCAAGCCGGGCCGCGTTCTGGGACAGGAGTGGGTGTGACAGTGCCAATCATGTCAATGGCACCGCAGACACCCTCCACCCCCCTCGCCCGTAGTGCGATCGCCCGCACCAAAACGCAAGGTACAGAAATGCTCCTCCATTCCAGTGCCCTCCGTTCCATGCTGCACGCACTGTTTTTTCAGATCGTACTGCAGCGGAACAGAGGGCATTCCTGTACCTTGGGCGAGCGCACTGCGGGTGGGGAGGCGTGTCTGGGGTGCCATTGACATGAATGGCACAGACACGCCCTCTTCCGCCTCAGAACGCGGCCCGGCTTGATCTATGCGATCCAGTGCGTTGCGGGTTTGAACCGCACTGGATACGATGGGACTGGGCCCTAAGACACAATCCCCGGGTGGAATACATGCAGATTACTGGCTGCAGATGGTTGTGTGAGTATTTTATGATGTTATATGTCCCGTGTAAACCTGTAAAACACAACAAAAACATGGTCACAGCCCCCTCCCCCCATGTCAAATACACATTGTTTACACCAAACAGGACTGTCCTGTGAGGTGTCTTTACGTTCGCTCCAAGCCAGTGTCTTGACTTTTACTGCATCATTGTTAGCATGTCAGATTGCGTCCAATGCCTGCACCCCCCCCCCCCCCCCCCCCCCCCGCTGTTTTCTCTCTCCCCCCCCCCC
>NW_017307341.1:593720-602236 GCF_000935625.1 Nanorana parkeri
CCCCCCATGCTCTGTGGTTTCTTCCCCCAGCCCCCAGGACACTACTGTGTTCTGTAGCGATGTAGGGCAGGTGGGAGGAACCACCAAGCATGGTGGGGGACACAGAAGATTGACACTCCTGGGGTGCTGTCCATACCTGGAGCAGCCAAGGAATGAAGGGAAGCTTAGTATATGTGGGTGCTATATGGAGGATTAAAGGCGCAGTCCACCTTTTTCAGAAATGTATACATTTTTTATTCCTATTGGATCCTGTAAAGCATTGCAACCGCCATCAGTGGACAGGCTCCTGCAGACTATTCCACCAGCCCCAGATCTTTGGTTATAGGGTTGGAGGAAGTAATTAATAGACAACAAGTGCCGTGATGTCATCACACTTGTGTTCTATTGGGGACACAATAGCTCCCAAATGCCATTCGGGTCTGTGAGCCGAGGTGTCCTAATACTATTCATATGACACCTCGGGTCACAAAACCGAATGGCATTCGGGAGCTCATGAATTAGATTTGGGAGCTCCCGAATGCTATTGTGTTCATGTTCAATGACAGCTGAGAATGCCAGATGGGCGGAGTGAACCCTGTGACGTCACAGCTCGCTCCGCCCATCTGTTTACATTCTGCCCAGAGATGTCATTTTGCGGCCAGTTTTCGTCGGGTTTGGACGATTGTCGTGCGGCGGGACTTTTTTTATTTCGACGGGTCGGTGGGCGTCATGCATCGTGATTGACGCTTGATTACATCGAGGGAGCCATTTTTTTTTTTAAATTAAAGGAATAGTGAAAAATTGTTTTTTCAATGAAAGGATTTTTTCTAAACGTGTGGTTTGTTTATTAACATCAAACTTTTAACCCTTTAGTGAATGAGTAGGGGTACAAGTACCCCTTACTCATTCACAAGGGGGGGGGCATCTGGGTACCCCCTTAATTAAAGGGGTACCCCAATGCAAATAAGCCCCCCTGCCCGCAGACCCCCACAACCACCGGGTCAGGGTTGTGGGAAAGAGGCCCTTGTCCCCATTGGCATGGGAACACCCTCCCAATAAGGCGTGGGTGGGAGGGCACTTGATGGCCCCCCCTCTTTCCTGCCCTGCCAGGCCTGTGCTTGGATCAAGGGTCTGCTAGGAATTTTAGGAGGGGACTTCACATTTCCCCACCCCTTCATTTTTTGGGGGTGAGGTTCCCCCTTACAATTCCTACCAGACCTAAAGGGCCTGGTATGGCTTTTGTGAGCAACCCCACACACTTTTGTTTTTTTTAACTTGGGGGGATCCCTCCTTACATCCCTACCAGAACTAAAGGGTCTGGTATCAATTGGGTCTGGTATCAATTGGGTCTGGTATCAATTGGGGGGAACCTCACACTTTTTTTTTTCTCTCTTCTGCAGACTGTAAAAAAAAAATGTTTAATGTCACTTTGCTGCAAAGGAAATTCATCCAGAAATGAAAATTCGTACAGACTACCGCTAACTAATTTTGTCTGAATCCGAAACTAATTGACTTTCGGACCCGAATCCCGAAAAACAAAATAATGGAAAATCCGAATCAAAACTAAACTAAACGAATATTTTGCCGGTGCACATGTCTAGTATCTCTCTCTATCTATACCCGTAAGTATATAAACAGCGTAGTGCAGTGGATGCGGATGGATGTCAAAGTACAACCTATAGGAATATTTTTCATCTTCCCCAAGAAAGAATAAACTTGGGACACATCGGAGGTAAATATTTGGGAATAAATAGCGACGCTCATTAATATTTAATGGCGGTGAAATATTTATGGACAGTAAATCCCTCCACATCGCACCGAGAGGCAATTTCTGAATCAATTATGCTGAAGGCCCCACTGGAAATACATGAAATTAATTCATATACAGTAGTAGCATATAACGTATCTGGGGCTGAGCTGTGTAGACGGATCTGGCGCACTCAGAGCAGTGGCGTCAAAAGAGGGGTGTGGGAGCTGCAGCCCGCACCCGGGTGACACCATTGGAGGGGTGACACCAAAAGGACTTACGTGTCACCCCCTCTAAAATGTCATGGACCGAGAGCCCAACAGTGTCAGGAGAGAGGAGGGGACCCGGCGGCATACCTCATCCCGCCGGCTGAACGTCCCCTCCTCTCTCTGCCGGCGCCCATCACAAAGATGGCCAATTAGAAGACCGCGCATGCGCGATGACGTCATCGTGCATGCGCGTGGTGACGTCAGGTGCATACGCAATTACATTACGGCGCGGTGTCACTTGGTCTTTGCTCCGGGTGACACCCGACCTTGGGACGCCCCTGACTCAGAGCTCAGTCCAGCAGCATGTTTTAGGTCATGTGTGTGCTACGCATTTCGGTGCAGTCACTGTGCTATCTCTGTGATGGGGGGGGGAAGTTGACATGCTGTTTTGTGAAATGTGTTCTACTAGTTCACAAGCACACAATGAATGCTGAAGCGTAACCTCGGGGGTGTATTTATAAAGAATTTGCAGAGCCATACGCCGCGTGTTTCCAAGTGAAAGTTTCTTCTGTGCGCATAGAGCCAAAAACTGAATTTCTTTGTATAGTTTTCTTTTCAGGTCAAATTTAACATTCAGAAAATACCGCATTACTATATTGTAAAGCGCTGCACACACTGTTGGCGCTATATAAATCCTGTGTAATAATAATAATAATTATGGCCGTCAGATGAAGGGGAGGATCATTGGAAGGAAGTATTTATTTCCTATGCTCCTCAGCTCCATCTAGCGGCCATAATGTGGTATTACATTACATTTGACCTGAAAAGAAAATATAATATACCTTCGTTTTTGCCTCTCTTTGCACAGGGCAAACGCTCACAGAGATGTGAAGGGCGAATGGCTCTGCGAATTGTTTATAAATAGGCCATGTAGTGTTAGGAGTTTCTCTCTGGGCCGTCGGAGTGTTCACTCCACAATGCGCCTGCGTTTGATCAGTAACAGGACTGGTATAGGACATTGACAGCTTGTGTGATTGGCATACCTGGGAACTTCCGGGATCAATCCCGGAGATGGCGGCTTTTCCCCAATGTTACCGGCTTGATTGGCAGGAGTGACTAGGTCTAGTTCTAGGCCCCATTATAAATAGGAATCTGAATTGTATTTAGGTGTTTTATTATGACATTGCTCATTACAGTGCTTTGGTGGAGGTGTCTTTGGATCGATTTGGCCCCGCCCTCATTTTACGTGATTATTTAGAGTTGCTCGGTGACCTATTCATTACCATTGACTGGATGTCCTAGTGCTATTGCTTCTCTCCGGTCCCATGGAGGAGGAAACTGTGACACGAGCTTCTAATTTGCCATGTAAGGCTTCAATAATATCAACAGCCCCGGCTTTATTGACGAGCGCAGCAATCAATTGTATGACTCTCAGCCTATTGATTCCTGCTTGAGTGGATTCCAGTTTCAAAGGTAGGCTCCTCCTCCTGACTAATGATTTTGCAATTAGCTCAAAGAATGTGAAGCAATGTTTTCCGATATCAGTGTTTTTAGATGAGACGTAAAGTGCACCTGTCATTTTGCTGCAAAGGGAAAGGGCATGAAGGCGGGCAGGTATTCAGAAAATGTAATAGTTATATTCTATACAGGATCTCCTCCTACATGCATGCTTACTATCATTGCTTTTACAAGGTGGTGGGCGGTTGAGGTGCTAAATAACCTGTAAAACCTAACCTTCCCATGACTTAGCTTCCTAGAACTACCATAGAGATAGGCAGTCAGCATGGCTGTGGAGAGGACTTACATAGTTACATAGTTACATAGTATTTGAGGTTGAATAAAGACATAAGTCCATCAAGTCCAACCTATTGTGTGTGTGTGTGGGTGTAAAGATCCTCGCGTACCTAACCTTGAACCTAAAGACCTAAAATAGAACCTAAATATCAAACCTTGAAAGCACACTAAGGGGCTGATTTATAAAGCGTTCGCCCAGCATATAGCTAGGCAAACGCCATTTGCATGTCATTACTGCCACTCAGTGACGTGCGCGCTACCTCTTGTTCCGGGTGAGGCATTCCCCAGCCTTGCCCCCGCCCCCCAATGGCAGAAGCCCCAGTCCCTGCCAGACAAAGCCCCACACCCAGGCTAGTGTAAAGGAGGAAGGGAGGAGACAGGGAGGAGCCTCCCTATCCCTCACTTGCTCGTCACTGCGGAGGCATCAAGATCGATGGCCTCAGTGGGTTTCTTTGTTCTTTTTTTGATTGGACAGCTTGGACCAATGGCGCTTTGCCATTGATCCAGGTCATCCACAGAGCTCATGCCTCTAACAAAGTGTAGAGGCTGTGACAGGTCTTGCCTCACCAAGTTAGGTTACACAAGCAGTGGGGAAGCCCACTGCCGTGTAACCTAACTACCTGTCTAAAGGTGCCCATACACTTTACAACCCTCGCAAGACTTTTGTCTTGCGAGGGTTGTAAAGTACTTAAAAAAACGTACGATCTGCCCATCTTGGACAGGCAGATCGTACTTGCGATCATCGCAAGCCCGCCCCCCTGAGAGGCGGGCTTACGATGACTGAAATGAGGGGCGGGCTTACGATGACCAAAAACGTGCTGTGTGCGCGTGCGCACACCGGCCCATTCGGCAGTTGTCGAACCAGCAGGCCACTAACTCGCCGAAAATCATACGATTCCCGGCGGGTTTTCTAGCCTGCTGGTTCGACGGAAGACGTGCGACCGTACAGTAGAAACGGTCGCACGCCTTCCACACACTGCACGATTCTCGTACGATCGCGGGATTTCCTGCGATTCTCGTACGAGAATCGTGCAGTGTATGGGCACCTTAAAGCAGGATGCAGCACTGCCTGTAATTAACAGGCAGCGCTCCGCCCGTGACAGATTACCCAGTGAGGAGGCTTTCCCTGCTCTGTAACCTAAAGGATGCCGATCTGAATGGAGAAAAAGCTGTCAGCTTCATACTTGAAGCTGACAGCTTTTTCCTCCATAATTCTAGGTGAGGCTCTGCCTCCCCTGACCCCACGTCCCTGCTGCCACTAGAGGGAGCCGAGGAGCGCAGGAATTTCATGTGCTCCTCGGCTGCATCTAGTGGCTGATAATATAGGGGGGTAGATGAAATTTGCACGCCATTACTGCCACTAGATGGAGCCGAGGAGCATAGAAGTCTATGCTCCTCGGCTCCATCTAGTGACAGTACTGGTGTGCGAATGTCCTTTGCCCAGCTATGTGCTGGGCGAACGCCTTACAAACCAAACCCTGAGTCTGACCTCATTGGAAAGAACAAGTACCGTGCTTACGTCAACTACCATTATTGTATCAATAACCAATTTTCAGGCTTCATTTTAAATTAGAACTGCAGTTTTGGATAGCATAAGAGAGAGTTATAACCCTGTCCGCTTTTTTTTTTTGCTTTGGCCGTCTGTGTCCCATTGGCGACATTTCACTTCACTTCCTGTCCGCTAACCACAACAGGAAAGGAAGGGAAATCCATACAAAGAGAGTGAAATCCCTTGTCAGCAAGGTCACCAGAACTAGTGTCCCCATTGGAGGATTTCCCCTCTTTTCCTGTTCTGGTGACAACCTAAAATTAGTTTTTTTTTGTTTTTTTCAGTTTCAAGTACAGAAGGTGAATCTCCCTTATGGTGATACATACAGCAACATGCATGGATGCAAAGTCTAAACAATGCTGTGTGAATGTATATGGGAAAATGTATGTAGCAGTGTCTGAGACACGGTGTGAACAGTGATCATGAATATTGAGGATAAACGCATGGACCTGTGCACTACTTAGGATAATATATGCAGATGTGATGTATTTAGGATAATATATGGGGTTATTCCTCAGGCAGGAAATGAGCTGTATACAGTAGAAGACGGAGATCACCAGCGGGCTTATTTATTGACGAAACGTGACACAAGCGTCATTTGGCCAACGTTTCGGGGTCACCCGGGGGTCCCTTCGTCAGGGTGACATAGAGACCCTTTAATCAAGGTCCAATCACAGGTGCAGGTGACACATCACAATACTACATAGTCGCTCTCGCATTCATCCTGGCACCAGGGGCGTCCCGAGGCCAGGTGACACCCAGAGTGGAGAAGGGGTGACACTGTGCCGTGACATCATCGGGCATGCGCGTTCATCTTATTGACGCCTGCCGGCGGCCATCTTAGTTATGGACGTCGGCAGAGAGAGGAGGGGACGTTCACCCGGCGGGATGAGGAATGCAACCGGGTCCCCTCCTCTCTCCTGACACTGTCGGGCTCTCGGTCCACGACCTAGTGCCCGACTTTTTATAGGGGGGTGATCCCTCCAGTGGTGGCACCCCCCCCCCTTGTGACGTCAGTGCCTGGCACCCCAGCATATGACCGCCTAAGGAGGTTGGCTAATTAACATCCCAGATAGGACACTTTTCCGCAGGTCACTATGTGGCCCTGAAAAAGGGACCCTGTGTGGCCCCATAAAGTTGGCGAAATGACGCATGTGACATGTTTCTTCAATGAATAAGCAAAAGACTCTAATGCTTTTCCTGGTGATCTCCGTCTTCTACCATGTTGGAAAACACGCAATGGCTAGGAGCACCACGAGCATTCTTCATGGTCCAATCGCAGTAAGGAGTGCAGGTGACACATCACGATAAGACATGGAATACAGAATGGCGTGTGTGGCTGCGTCAGCAAGGGTAAGGGCCCGTTCACACTATAGCTAAATGCACGGTATGGCGTGATGGGCGCGCGATGCTATGGTGTAAACGGGTCCTTAGACGCCATTGTATACAGCAGGGGTAGCCAAACCGGCCCTCCACCTCAGATGGAACTACCACCATGCATCGGCCTTTGGAAGTCATGCCCTGTGGCTGTCAGAGTCTTGCAATGCCTTATGGGACTTGTAGTTCTACAACAGGTGGAGGGCCGATGTTTAGCTAGCCCTAGTATACTGTGGCTCATGTACGCCATGTGGAAATATGAATCTATACCCTCGGAGACAGCTTGCGATCATTATCCAATACTGTATAGAACCCTCAGGTAGTATATTATGTATATTGTACTATGTGTATATTATGTATATTATGTATATTAACTATGTGTCACGCAGCAGGTCATGTATGTTCCTGTGTGTCGGTATAGAAGATAAGGCCGGACATACAGTACAGGGATTCTGACTGGTTGCTATGAGCAACAAGAAATTATCCTGTTACTGAATATTTCATACATAGGCCCCAATCTGTTTCTATAAAATATAATGGGAGTGGAATTTATAAACACCGGAGCAGACAGAATCTGGAGCCGTTGCCCATAGTAACCGATCAGCTTTTCAGTTAGGCTGTGAATACGGAATATAGAAGATGATTGTTTGCAGGGATCTCAAGTCTCCCTGATGTTCAGGGAGTCTCCCTCTATTAGATAGCGGCTCCCTGATGTCCGCGAGAGAGGCATTTTCTCCCTGAAAGGTTTACTCTGAGTAAACCTTTCCGGTAAGATATCAGTGGGTAAGGTTTCAGAGTGAGGCTTGCCTCCTGGAGGAAGGTCATGTGATCTCTAGAGTAGCCTCAGAACGAGTCTTGGCTCTCGGAAGGAAGAAGTTACTTGCTGCACAGAGAGAGCGGACATAGACTACTATTGAGAGCAGGTACAGGCACTGCTGCAGGGTTGAGAGAGTGCTGTTAACCCTTTGTGGATAATATAGAATCAATTATACGTCCTGGTTGTCTAGTTATAGAGAACATTTATTTCATTTGCTGCCCATAGCAACTAGTCAGCTGTGTATCAGGGACTTTACTCCTCAGTGTTTTTAAAAAAAGGTCTCGGGCTGTCTAATAAATTTTGACCTTTACACTGACAGATACTTGAACATCAATTCACAAATCTGATGTATATATAAATAAATAAGTCTGTTGTTTGCCATGGGCAACCGCTCCAGGTTCTGTCTGCGGAAATTTTTATGAATTCCCCCCCAATGTCAAACTTATTGGCTTTGACAGGACATACAGAGGCAGAATGTCATCGGCTAAGAGTACTACAACTCCCAGCAATACTTTATACGGAAATGCAAAATATCACTGGCTATAGAGTACTACAACTCCCAGCAATACTTTATATGGCAATGCAGAATGGCTTCAGCTACAGAGGACTACAACTCCCAGAATTATTTTATATGGTTATGCATAATGACACAAGCTATAGAGGACTACAACTACCAGCAATACTTTATACGGCAATGCAGAATGACACCGACTATAGGGGACTACAACTCCCAGCCATACTTTATATGGCAATGCAGAATGGCTTCAGCTACAGAGGACTACAACTCCCAGCCATACTTTATATGGCAATGCAGAATGACACCGGCTACAGAGGACTATAACTCCCAGCAATGTTTTATATGGCAATGCAGAGTGACACCGGTTATAGAGAACTACAACTCCCAGCAATGTTTTATATGGCAATGCAGAATGGCTGTCTCATGTAGGGTAATGGAATATATAGGATAGTACATGTCACCAGCAGGGTGTTGGGAACACTGTACGGTGCTGTGATTGGTATATACAGGGTGCTGTGATTGGTATA
>NW_017307342.1:0-3079 GCF_000935625.1 Nanorana parkeri
TTGCATGGCGTGTTTGTGGCGTGTATGTGAGGTTAGTAAATTAACCCCATAGCCTCACCTGCCATAATGGAGGAAAAAGCTGTAAGCTTCAAGTCTGAAGCTGACACCTTTTTATCCATTCAGACAGCTTCTAACAGCTTACACAGCAGAGGAAGCCTGTTTAGACTGTTTAAACGTGCTGTAATAATTATGCATTAGTGCTTTCAATATACACATACTTACTGCATGCTATAGTCCATACTCAATTTTGATGTGTTTTATGTAGATACATGTTTACATATATAGGGTTATTTTCCATGGATAGTGATTTATTAATTTGTAAACATTTATGCTTAAAAATATATTTTAAAAAAGGTTTCAAATTAAAGAAATGAATGGAAAAATGAAAAAAAGGTTGGATAGCTTATCCCATTATTGACCTACTTTCAAAGTATTGAAACACAAATTGGCAGTAAGTGTAAGCAAGACTTTTTGAGAAATGCATAAAGAAGCAATTTTTTTAAATACATAGTTAACAAAAGATTTTCAAATCCCAGTAATGTAATACATTATGTATTATATGTAATATAAAATGGATTGCTTTACATATTGATTGTTTTAATGGCACTGCTGTATGCTGCATATATTTCTACTTCAAAAATATTTGATAGACGGTGACTATATTGTAGCATTATAAAATACTCACACCATCTTCTAAGAGCATGACGTGTTCTAAGATCATATGCAGTAACACAACAAAGTGCATAGTAAGATGATATGGTGAAATACATGTTTTAAATGAGTTAAAAGTAAATATCTTAATTTATATCTAAATGAAAGCTGTCATTAGAGAAATACAGACACTGTCATTGCTGACCTCCCTCTAAAACATATTAGTGATTGGTTATGCTGACACACTGGTCCAAACTTCTTTCAAAATCACTAACTAGGAACAAGTATTCAGATCAGGAAAATCAGTCAGAAGACTTGTCTGTATTCATACTCCAGGGCACTAACAAATAATTAAAGCCGTTATAAATGTCAATATCATGAAAGCTTTACTTTAAGGTTTAGAGATACTGTATATTTAAGTCACTTAGAGAGTGGATAGAATAGGAGTGAGAGAGAGTATAACCTATAATGTGACTTACAGTAAATGCTTCACACACCCATGTTCTGTATCAAGTCTAACCAAATACATTCCTTAATCCCCATTTTTAGTAATAAAGCCCAATGAGCCTGTAACTTCAAAGCACATTATCCACCTACTTTTTATAAAGTAGTATTTGTGCTAGCTCTCTCCTCTTTTTTTGGATTTAACACCTTTTTTTTTTTTCACCGAACACACAAACTGCCATGTCTGAGTGGAACTCACATTTGACTCAAACATCAAGCCCATCTCTACTGCTAATGTAGCGCTCACCCCCAAAGGAGCCGCTGGACAACCGGATATTTCTATCCCCTTGCACCAATGTACCGCCCAAAGCGTGGATCCGAAGCACACCAACACACCTTCAATTGATCTTATAGCAGATTTACTGACAAATCAGATATGAATAACTATAATACAATAGTAATGACAACAATCACAAACAAAAATGTGTAGCAACAGGCTAAGGCACTCTGCAACTCAGTAACTGGAGCTATCTGCTGTCAGCACTGATGTATGCAAGGCCAATTGTTTTTAAATGTTCTCCCTTGAATGGGGTGTATGTCCCTTTAAGGTTTCCCTTTGGCAGTGCCCAACCCTTCCTAAACTAATGGCCAGTAGTGGTGTCCTAAGCTAGCCGGCGTTGGGGCCCTTACTGTAGTGCAGGTATAAACAGCAAACAGGTTGTCAACGTGGCCAAAGGCCTCTCACCAATCCTCAGGTCAGTTGGAGAGATATGAAGACTGCTAGCAGGAACTGGATGTCCTCTCTCTCTCTCTCTCTCTCTCTCTCTCTTCAGTTCAGGCAAAGTAGAGGGAAGTTGTCTGGGTCCCCGACAAGAGGTCCTCACTCATCCAGGATGTTTGCAGTCCTCTCAGTTGCCTCCGTCTGGCTCCCTCTCTCTCTGCTGGTCTGGCTGGATCACTCCAGCGGCTGGTTCGGCAGTGCGACTAGGCCTCGATGTCCTTTGCGTTAACCACGTCACCGGACCTCACTTCAGGCACTCGATCGGGTCCTCTCCGATTCAGCAACTCAGATCAGTCTCTCTATAGAAGTCAGAATGGGCACGCACATAAACTGCAGTACATAGCCCTCCTCCTTCCTCTCGCACAGCATCCTGGGAGTGGTAGTTCCCAAGAGCTCTATTATCAATGTTCCAGTGTCAGCTCTGCACCGCAATGCCCACAAATCTCCGCCTCAGATCACACACAGGGACAAGTTAACTCCTTAAAAGGAATCGCTTTGATAGCACATATATGTATATTATATAGGGGTTACACTAAAAAGGAAAAAGAAGCTCCAGTTTTTATACTCACCTGATCTCAGGGGCTGTCCCATGCAGAGTTGCTGATTCAGTGATGTGGCATGCTCTTCTTCCAGATTTAATTACTCCCGTGCAATATTGCGGATTCAGAAGAACAAAAGGGGTCTCAGGTACTCACCAAGAGGCACATGTGCTCACTATGCCACGCGGTCCTGTTCTCAAAAATGCCAGCACACATGACCTGAGTGGTGGGAGCGTGCATGCTGCAAATTGTGCACACAGATATGCGCATGGGCACATGTGTGAAAGTGTTGAATTTGGAAACCGCGCGCACAGACGTTAGTGTGATATCCATGCTGTCCACCCTCAGTGGGAATAGAAAAGACTAAAATTGCTAAGCAAGTGCTAAGACAAGGTCATGCAGTGACCAGAGTGAAGATGGCAAACTGTGCCCCACTGCTAAATGTATGGGTATAAAAGCAGAGCACACAGTAAAATTTTGGGCTAACATTGCTGAAGAAAAAAATGTCCCCGCATTGGTGTGATATAAAAATGCCCCTGTGTCAGTGGTATCACTGCAAGGAATACATTCTTCTGTGTCGTTAGTGTTGCTGGAAGGAAGAAATTGCTGCATAGGTGGTGTCACTGCTGTCATTATGCAGCTGGAGAATAGACTGCTGGCATGC
>NW_017307342.1:3110-19100 GCF_000935625.1 Nanorana parkeri
CCCCCAACCCTGTACGAGCCCTGCCCTTAACCATTAGCAAGCATTAAACAAATATTTTCACTGTAGTAGAAATTGTCCTTAGAAATGTCTGGTCTTCCTTATTGTCAAGTGTCCATTCAGACTGCCTGCAACTAGAAAGCCCAAAAATGTTCTGTTACAGAAATGAATGTGCTCTCTTAGTATCATCCTTATGATGTCAATCTTTGACTAGGAGATAATTAATGATCACAAAGTTGTTTACTTTCACTTTGTAGTTTCCTCATAAACTTTTGAATACACTCTGTGGCTTTGACCAAAGGTTATTTAACTACTTCATTAAATTAAAAAAACAAAACATGCTATTGGTCAGTTACTGTCATGGTGTATTAAGTTGCAGTTAACTTTCTGATGCAGAATATAAAACCCAGCACTAACTGGCCATAAAGTAAACCCGTATTTACCCAATAGTAGATGCATACAAAGCACACGTATAATTATAAAAATAGGGTATTTTGTAGCAGCGACAATAGTTTTGTAACAAAGCCATTTCTTATGTGATATTTGCACAAAGCTAAATACAAGATGGTACAATGTAAAATAGTGTCTTTATTAACAAAAGTTTAGGACAGCAAGGGAAAAAAAACAAATCTTGAAATATAGCTATACATATATATGTACGCTTTACATTCATATAAATTTGTTAACAAAGTGTACTGCAGATGCTCTTTCTTTTTGTACCAACAGGTTATTTTCTGGCACTGCCAATAACTACAAACCCCCTATAGGGAAATGTTGTAATTTTACCCTCTTTAGAGCAATATTCTGATTTTGTTACACTTCTGAAAATATACCTTATTATTATAGGTCCAATAAATTCACCTTATTATGTTTTATAATCTTTATCATTAAAATCTAAAGCTTGTCAAGCTTGTCAATGCTTTAGCCTTGAAGATACTTGTTTTATATGCTTTGTGTAATAGTTTCCTGATTTTCAGTGGTATTATTTCTAAGATCAATTCCCTTGCCGGAGTCTGAAATATTCAACCTTTCTACTAAGGAGAAAGACAGCCACAATATATTTAGTTAATGATTTCCCACTGGAGTTGAACCTAGAAGCTGCTTATTATAAACCCAATGGATTATTTATTTCTCTATATGTCATTTACTGCTTGCTGGTAGTATTTATCAGTGCTTACAGAGTGATAGTATGCATGTTCTAACTGAATTTGATTTGGGCAGTTTTCCAACATTTGAGGAGACTGTCTACCTTTCAAAGATTTTAATAATATAAAAATAATAGCAGAATTGTATTGGGATATCTTTTTTTCCAAATGCTAACTCTTTTACAATGGTGTATTAAACATTTTAAACATATTACTGAACATCAAGTAAGTTAGGTGGGGTGTGGCTGGATGGCTTGCTGAGCAGACACATGCCACTTCTGCTCCGTGCCTAAATTGCTATTCTATAGCTCAATCTCGGACTTTATGATCCACAATGGGGAAAAATTAAACCTCAGCAATCTTCCAGATCATCTTCCCATACTTCTGGGAAACTTTAACCATCATCCTTTATAAATAAAAACTGCTTTGACAATACTGAAAACTCAGACGGGAAACAACAAGACAAGATGGTGCTGACACAGAAGTCTATTCTTGAGCCGGCTTCCCCGCAGACTTCTCCCTCATCAGAGCGGGTGCTGGAGCCTTCTCCACCAGGCTCACCTTCATCCTGCTCCTTGGATTTGGTCTTAATGACTCAGGCTTGATCCATGCCTCTTCATCAAGTGCGGTGCCCATCCTGTCTTCAGAGCTCCATATGAGTACTTGGTCGTCCGAACATGGCAATTTAATGTGGTCTTCCCCAGACTCTGTTCGTGGTGCCCAACAAGTCGCTGACCTGGATCAGGTCTGTCACATCGATTATTTTGTTAAATCACCTAAACACAGGGTGATGGTAACCCTTTTGTCCATGCAACACAATCTCCCTTGCAATTTTGTGCCCATCCACCCGAAGAAGTAGTTAGGCCGCAATGTACTCCCAGATCCAGTGATCCAGTGATTCTAGCTTACGCCGTTCCTATGAGGCACCGTTCTTGGCCGAAACAATTGCTTCTGCTATACCAGTCCCTTGTATATCTGAACTTTCAGATGGAAACTGTTTAAGCCATACTGATGCTGTTTCCTCTACACACTTTTCCAAGGAAGATCTGACTTTTAAATGCAAATGTAGAGCGAATATTCGTTCTAACTCCGGATCCTCCTCGATCTCAGATGAAGAGGACTTTGCTTCCTGGAGAGAATGCATCAACTATATCCCAACCAAAAAATACTTTTGTTTAATTGTTCAAGAAGTTAAGGAAACATGTAAGTTAGAAATCAAACTCTTGCAAGATGATTTTCAACAATTAACCAACTGTGCGGAAGTCTTGGACGAAGAGGTCCAGACTACCCGATATGAAGTGTACAAACTTCACTCTCACTATGTCGATCAAGCTTCGATTATTCGTGATCTTCAGAGACATATTGCAGATCTAGATAATAGTGGCAGATGCAATAATTTGTACATAAAGTGTCTACCTGAAGCTACAGGTCCAGAAGATCTAAATATTACCCTACAAACCATCTTTAATAATATTCTGGGCACCCCATCCTTGAATAAAATTGAATTTGACCGTGCTCAAAGAGCTCTCTGTCTTCGCAATCAATCCTCTAATACCAGAGATGTTATTTATAGATTTCACTACTACCACATTAAAGAAGAAATACTACAAAAAGCCAGAATATTACGTTCTTTGGAATTTTATGGTGCCCCCATCCAAATACAGTATATCCAGATCTTTCCTGGTCTGCAGCAAAGAAGACGCCTTGAACCCCTACTGACTCTTCTTCGTGACAATACCATTCCTTACCTTTCAGCCCCACAGCTTGCAGGGATGGAAAAAGTGCTACCCTTCGTATTCCAGAAGACCTACCTTTGTTCTGATTTGCACATGACATGCCCTACCTTGTCGGGTTGGGATCCATTACCCAAGTTACCTCCAGAACCTTTAACCTGGCAAATAATTACTCCAAGAAAGAAGCAAGGGCTAATGGAGCCTTCCTTCACAACCCCGTCGAATAAAGCCAGGGATGTCCCTATGACTCTAACTTCTAGACCTCATCGCTGAACAACAACCTACTAACCTTTTATTTTTGGCACACTTTTTTTGACCTTTACCTTTCATTTATTGATTGCCTTGTGATATGTTTTGACAATATTCCTTATTACCTATTATTGCTAATTTTTCTTTTTGATATTGTAGATTTGATATAGGCAGTGACACAATGTCACTAGGCTTAGTAGGTGTCCCTTTAACATTTAGGTGTTACAATATGGCATTAGGTTAGTTGAGCTTCTATTGTATTGTAATGCCTTTTCATGTTCATGTGCTGTTAGTCCCCACTATGGGAATCACTCCTTAATTTCTTTATAAAAGCTAGACTATTATATGGAGTGCAAAAAAGGGAACGATCTGATTGTAGAGAATCAGGTCAAAGGAGTATAAATAAGGGTCGGATGGCTGAGTTTCACTTCACACTTCACCTACTAATTGTCACCAGATGACCCTGCTGAAATATCATAACAAACAAATAAATCAAAAACTTGACAAAACACTCATTCAATTCACATGCACACCAAAGCCAGCTGCTTAATCTAGTGAAACCTGTATAACTCAAAGTGAGAGCAAAAACAGCGCTGAGCGCAGAGGTTTAAAGATGAGTCAATTAAATTGGATATTGTATGTTCGTAGACAGCTATTTCTTCTATTGGTTATTTCTTCCAAGTGGCACCATGGGTATTTAACTCATAGAATTGAAAATTGAAACATAAAGTCAAAGGGACATAACTGTTACATTTGTGGCCGCCTCTGTGAGTACAAAACAAGTTCATATAGAATCAATCGCCTCGTCAAGCGCTGATAAGATATAAAGGTAGTCCTTCCAGTCGTGGTGCGGGATATCGCCAGAAATTCTTTCACCCAGAGGAGGTTTACTTAATCATGTAATATACGTATCCAAGAAGATAAAGGTACTCACAGGTTCCGGATAAGTCCCGATTCAAGGAATCCTGCCAGAGCAGCAGCTCTACCGCTTCTGGTTTAACCCTTTCGCTGCCAAGCCCTCCGGAACATTTTTCAAATCAGCTGGCCAAGCCATTTTTGAATTTTCTGCAATTTTTTCCTATTGATTTGATTTTCAACTGCTGCGTTGCTAGCGTTTGTAAAAGACCCCCCAAACCATATATTTTCTGAAAGCGCAGGCCCGGTATATTTTTGATAATAGCGGTCATCAGCGGCTTCTGAGCTGCTGATGACAGCTATTAATTTAAAGGGGACAGTCTGCTGAACAGTTATACTATAAGCTGATGGTCGCTAAAGCGACCATCAGCTTATAGTAGAACTGTAAATGCCAGGTCCGTATGGCATACTGACCTGGCCAGCTGGAAGCACTTTTGTAGGTCCGTATGCCATACGTCCTTGGCAGCGAAAGGGTTAACTCAGTTATTGTTCCCCAAAGGTGAGTTGTTTCTTCTTCGGTGCAAGGAATGTTTGTTAAGATTCTTCTTTGTAGTTCAGGGTAATCCTGATGGTTTGTGAAGAATTTCTGTATGTACGCAAAGCAGCGTTGTTTGTGATTTTAGCTTTTCTGTATTATATGGAGTGCCCCTCATTAACCCGAGTTCTTTACATTTATAATTATACTCAAAGGTGACTGTGATGCATCCGACTCTCCCTCCTTTTCATTGAGCTATTTTTTCCCCCCTAAACACTTGGTGTTTGATTACTGTGTGATCCCCTGAGGAAGCGCAAAAAGTGAAACCCGTTGGGATCAACACCTGATACGCAAGCTAGCAACAACCACAATTTGGGACTTTTGTAAATTTTCCAAGAACTGACTAGGAGATATATTTACATTTCGGCAATCTTTTGTTATTCTTGGACATCATCTGGTGGTGTATTCAGGACAATATGGGTGATTTTTATCATATGTGGATTTCTTTTATGTAATCAACCTTTTTCTATTTTATTTATGCTATGACTATGACGCCTCATTAAACCCCATTAGTTTCTTGATACATTTTAAATGGTGATCCTATTCCTTCTTCCTTCTTGAACTCCCATACTATAGTTAATTTTTACCAAACTTCTAGTTGTTAGATTATTAGCTAAGCTCCTTCCCTTTTTGATACAGACAGGGTTATTCACAAAAGAGTGAAGAGTTTGGAGAAGGCAGGAGAAGTGAACAATCTATGACAAAATAGCTGAACTGGAAAGTGAGCTGAATTGGAGAATTTTTCCAAATCAGCTATTTTGGCCTAGATTGTTCACTTCTCCTGCCTTCTCCAAACTCTTCACCCTTTTGTGAATAACCCTAATGACCAAATAGGCTTCATTTTAAATCATCAAACTAGTGATAATACACGCAAAATTATAGATTTTAAAGATGTAGTTAATTACACAGGATTTACTTGCCTCAAAGCTTTGTGCATTCTCCTTAAACCTTGCTTCACGGAAATCTTCTATGACTCCCTTGCTACTTGGTCCAAGCATACCCGCAAGTCTCTCTGGTGAATGGACACGCCCATGGCAATTTCATTTTAGGGACCTTTTAGACAAATGTACTAATTCCCTGCTTCCTTTTTCTTCCATACAGAATAAACATAACCTGCCATCTAAAACTCCCTTTGAATCTATTTGATACACAGGTACAACATCCAGTGGCTTGATCTCTGACATCTATAGGATTTTAACTGACCCTTCACCTGAAACATTCATTAAATATCCATATATGCTAAAATGGGAAGGGGCTTTGGATCTGAAACAATGGGAATCTATATGGAGGTCTGCGGCTAGATCCTCCATTTGCTCTGTTTACAAGGAAAATCAGTATAAGGGTTTGCACCATTGGTACTACACTCCTGAACGTATACATTCCTTTTTCCCAGATGATTCTCCATTGTGCTGGCATTGTGGCTCACATCCAGGTTCTTTATTTCACATCTTCTGAGAATGTTCGTTAATTCAACCTTTTTTGAAGATGGTTCAATCTACCCTAAAAAAGCACACACAAAAACAATAAACTTTCCTTCCCTTACAATTTCTGTTGGGTCTTCCATTTTCTTGCTTGTCTAAATATGACCAGAAATTATCTTTGCACATATTGATCGCAGCAAGATGTTTGATCACTTTGCATTGGAAAGGCACACTTCCTCCATCTAAACTTGAATTTTACTCAGGCATAAAAGACGTGCAAACTATGGAGCACCTTACAGCTAGGCTCAATAATTCACTTACCCTGCATAATAAAGTTTGGGAGTCTTGGGGGAACTCTTGGAAGAACAAGGGTTTTACATTCTTTAGTTTCTGGCCTTTTTTGTGTGATACATAATCGGGATACCGGATGCCGGATCCAGGGTCGATCGGTGGGTTGAACAAATCTTTACTTTGTATGATTCTTTACCTTTCTTCTCTCTTTCCTTTATTTTTCCCCCCTCTCCTCTTGTTGCTTTCCTATTCCTATAATTTTCCTTCTGTTCTTCTCTCCTACTCAGTAGCTTGAAATATAAAGTTACACTGTTATGATTTATTTTTTCTATATGTAACTTTCTGGTTCTCATTTTTGAATATTATAACCGGCTGCTGTTTAGTCCTTGAGCATCCTTCAAAATTATAATAATTAACAAGATACTTTTCCCTATTACATTTGTTATAATGTGTGTATTGGAATAACTCTCTTTTGCCTGACTTGTATATGGATTGCTCATTCTTTATTATCCCTTTTTATTATCCTGTATTTCTCTTCTAAACTTATTAAAAAGTTATCAAAAAAAATTAGGATAAAATAGTTTCATTATCCCTCATTTGAAAAAATCTGGCCATGTTTAACTGGATACTCATATACACACTTCTGAACATCAGAAACATTTGTTATATAAGTAATCCTTACTTCTGCTTTTTAGAAAAAGGGATCCAGTTTTCATGGCATAAGGGCCTATTCACCCTTGTCAGTTTTCACTGTGCAGCAAGGGAGTGTAAAGCCAGCATTATTTCAATAGAACACAGGCTTTCCAGGCAATCAGGAAGCCAGGCGGTGGGTCATTAACCGGGCTCATGGTACCTCGGGATACCAGGATGGGTGAGTACCGAAAATAAAATATCAGTATTTGTACCAGATACTGAAAAGCCGGTATCGGTGCATCCCTACTATTACCATAAAAGAAAATTCACAATATTTAAAAGAAAAACAAAGCAAAGAAAACCATAAAATACCACCCCTGAAACAAAAAACTACCTTTTTAACCTCTTGCCGTCCGCCCGTAGTAAAAAAACGGACGGACGGCACTGCAGCATCTGCATGCAGCAAAATAAAAAAAAGATTGCTTTGGATGGAACAAAGCTAAAAGTGACTGACTGCTGACCCCAAATCAACCACAAAATAAAATGAAAGAAAAAAGCCCCCAATAATAAGAAAAAAAAGACAGAAAATGGGTTGATTGCCCAAAGAACTAGCAATCAAAATTAAAGTACAGTTTCCTAACTGACCCTAATCTCTCTCTTATATAAAGTTACTATATATGAGCACACAAACTTAAATTTTTTGTTAGCTTTCCTCTTCATATCCTCATGGAAATGGTCGCCTCTGTTGTTTGTAAGCAATCTGTGTATATTTCAACTGAGCTTTCTCTGATCTCTCCACCCCCCATTAATTAGTACTCATAGTGGCAAGCCCCCTGGACAGTGTATTATGTGCAAAGGCAGAACTGCAGTTTAGTGATCATGTTACACAGATTTAAAGGTAGGGGGGCAGCAGATTACAGCCTGCTTTACAATCCAACCTCAGTGTCAGATTGAGTTTCCTGTTGAGAAAATCTGGAACTTTTAGGATTTAGGCCTGATAAATAGTTCATGAAGAAAGCCTGCAATGTGAGCAATGAAAATGTACACACATATGCATTATCGCTGCACCTCTACATTATCACAAAAAAAGGTAATCACTTACAAAAGGTGGAAATGGACTTTAAGCATCCGGGCCATAGTTTAAAGCCTAGGCAGTGCATTATGATTTTAAAAAATCTCCCTGGCGATTTTTCAATAAAGTTTACTGGACCACAGATCTCAAACCCACAGGATTTGCCTTGAACCCATGGTAGCTGCTAACTCTAACCTTATGTCTAGTGTACAATAGAGACTTTTTTTTTTTTTGTTGAAGCCATTGGAACGTGCGTCTAAACAAACTTCCCCCTGTGAACAAAAAAAGTGAACCGTGAAATCACAGCACACAAAAACGTGCACAAGGGTGCAAGGTCCTTCCAAAGAAGGGACCTAATTTCCCGACCCCCCGAGGCGCAAAGCTCCTGACAGGGGTTGAGACTGTTGGTCCACCAACCCGAGACTTTGTTGCACTGAAAAGTAACCTGCTGCAAGAATAATAAGAGGACTGACATTGTGGATCTTTTGCATAGTTGCCTGGCTCTCTAGCTCCATTGCTTACTGAGTCACTGATCTGGAAGTATGCAGGTCACGAGTTATGACCTCATTAGCATGCTTGTTTTGGTTTTGTTACACAGATAGTATTAAAGCCAGTGAAAGCAAGATAACTTGCCTTTTCTTGGAGGAGGCCATTAATGACAGCACATATATTTCTCTTGTGACTAACATAACTTCTCTTGTGTCTTTTTAACTATTAAGTAAAGGGCCCAGTCAACTAAAATAGTGTGTGCTAAGAAATTTCAAGAATTTATGCTATCCTTATGCACTTGCTCTACAATAGTGGCATAATTCTGCAGGAAGCATATATTATGTTTGTAAGATATGCACTTCTTAAAATACATTCTAAACCCTTAAAGTGTAATTCCACTTTTTCAGCCAAATTGGAATAATACCTATTTCCTATTTGTTACATGATCCCATTCACATAGCATAACTTAAAATAAAAATACAATTTCAGCCTATCTTTTTAGATGCTCTTTCTGGAAACTCCAGGGCTGAAAAATATTGCATAATTTGCACTTTTTAAGGGGGGTGTTTTTATTTTAAGTAATTAAAAAGGAACTCTGTGATTTTATAAATCTTACTCTAGCAGGGGGGCTTCCCCGCACTGCAAAGGTTAAGTGCTTTTTTTACTTTGGGGTTGCAACAAATTATGTATTGTAATTGTACTTTCTTCCTTATATTGTAAAGCACTGCGCAAACTGTCGGCGCTATGTAAATCCTGTATAATAATCTCTCTCTCTCTCTCTATATATATATATATAGTGCAATATAAATGGGTAAGCCGTATTAGTCCAGTAGACAAGATCCTGGAGATCTCTGTAAAGACAGACACAAAGAATGTGTACCCAGGACCAAATGGGTTACATCCATGGGTACTCCGGGAGCAGGTCATAGCTAGGCCACTGTTCCTAAACTTTATGGACACTTTAATGTCCCGTATGGTAAAGGCTGATTAGTGGAAAGTGAATGTGGTACCATTCAACAAAAAGGGAAAAAGGAGTACACCGGGTAACTATAGACCAGTTAGCTTTATGTCAATTGTGTGCAAAATATTCAAAGGAATAATAAGGAACATACAGGAATTTGCCTAGGGAAAATGGTATCAGAAGTAGCAACCAACATGGCTTCATGAGGAAGCGTTCTTGTCAGACCAATCTATTAACATTCTACGATGAAGTCAGTATCAATACAGTAGACCTGGTACATCTTGGTTTTGCTAAAAGCATTGGATACAGTACCCACAAATGTCTAATTTATAAACTAAGGTCAATTGGTTTGGATGAAATTGTATTACATGGGTGGGAAACTGGCTGTGTGAACGGATCCAGAGGGTAGTCATAAGAGGGTCATTGAATATAGAATAAATACACAGCGCTAATTAATCTAAAGTGAATACATGTGTATATGTACACAAAAAAACAGTGTCAAGTTGTCAAATCATACGTGACTCCCATATATGTTCAAAGTACATGAATGATAATTCAGTGTTTTTTTTATATACAAGTGGACAACATTAAATAAAATCCAACATACAAAAACAGTGCTTAAATCATGAATGAAAAAAATGTTGTGTGAACAAAGTGTTAATAAAATTCCTCTGTGATCACAATAAATAAATATCTTATTAACGAACTATAAGTGATGTATTCCTATAATGAAAAGATAAATCTGTGATCTTTGTTTGTGCAAAACTTTGAAGCAACAAGTTTTTTAAAATTAAAAGATATTAAATAAAATATTAATACAATAATGAAAGTCTCTGTGGTGTTTTTCAGTCCATTGCGAGTGAAAAAAGATAACAAAGTGTTTCAATATATTCGGTGATGTACACTCAATCCTTATTCTGGGGAGTGTATTGAGATCAATACCATTCCCCTAAAAATGTGTACTCACCCAAGGTATTTGGCTGTAACAGACAGTCCCACACGCTTGTATTTAACGGAGTAGGATAGTTCGGTGTATCTTGTCGGCACCTTCTCTACCATCAATTCTCCAGCTAAAGAGTGCTCGTTCTCTCATGCAAAGAAAGAGAGGCCCTTCATAGTGTAGTCACAAGGTGGTTTATTCGTACATTTAAAATTTAAAATCCAAGGATAATAAAACAAGTCCGACCGGTTTGGCAACTGTCAAGGTTTTGGTGTGATAACACCCGCCCCTACACGTTTCGCCATCAACGACGTCCTCAGGGGAGCATGCAGGTCCATATATGGGAGTCACGTATGATTTGACAACTTGACACTGTTTTTTTGTGTACATATACACATTTATTCACTTTAGATTAATTAGTGCTGTGTATTTATTCTATATTCATTCACTAGACCCTAGAGGTCTATATCACAGCAGCTTCAGCCTAAACACTTCACTTATTTGAATAACATTGGTGTAGATTGGTTTGGAATACTAGCGCTGCCCATTTAGTTAAAACATAAGAGGGTCATTATCTAACTGTGCAAAAGTTGTGAGTGGGGTGCCCCATGGTTCAGTCTTGGGACCGATCCTGTTTAACTTATTTATCAATGACCTAGAAATTGGAATGAATAGTTGAATCTCAGTTTGACACTAAACTACGTAGGGCAGTAAATTGTCACCAATCAGTAGATTGGTCTGACAAGAACGCTTCCTCATGAAGCCATGTTGGTTGCTACTTCTGATACCATTTTCCCTAGGCAAATTCCTGTATGTTCCTTATTATTCCTTTGAATATTTTGCACGTTATTGACATAAAGCTGACTGGTCTATAGTTATACGGTGTACTCCTTTTTCCCTTTTTGTATATTGGAACTTCACTTCAATAGGACCTAGATAAAATTTAGGCATGGGTTTCAAGATGGCAGATGCAATTTAATTGAAAAATGCAAGGTTATGCACATGGGAGCAAAGAACATGTGCACAAACTACTACTCCAATGGGTAAGTCAGAAATGGAGTGCTCCATTGGGTAAGTCAGAAATGGAGAAACCTTGGGGTGCTCATAGATCACACTCAGCAATAGCATGCAGTGCCAAGCAGCGGCCAGCAAAGCAAATACGATACTGTTTTGCATAAAAAAGGGATTTTGGCAAGGGATAGGAGCATTACCACTCATTAATATTACCACTTTTTAAATCACTGGTGGAGCCTCACCTTGAGTATGTGGTCAAGTTTTGGTCACCGACCCTCAGGAAAGAAATCCTTGAAATTGAGAGAGTTCAGAGAAGGGCTTCACACTTAATTAAGGTGATGGAGGGCCTGAGTTATGATGACACAAGGACACTGTCAGGGACCAGAACCCCTCGAGATGGCACTGTGGTGCTGGAACCAGATCCTGCAGTTCCAGTGCTCACCTGGAAGTGTCTCCAGGCAGCCAGTGGCTGTCAGGGACCTGAGCACCTCCAGGTGGCACTGTGACGCTGGAACCAGGTCCTGCAGTTCCAGTGCTCACCTGCAGGTGTCTCCAGGTAGCCAGTGACTGTCAGGGACCTGAGCACCTCCAGGTGACACTGTGACGCTGGAACCAGGTCTTGCAGTTCCAGTGCTCACCTGCGGGTGTCTCAGCAGTTAGTCACTACCTGGTGCTGATCTGGGAGATTATTTAACCTCTCCCTGCAGTGAGGCCTGTGCCTAAGTATTGTCGCCATAGCCTATATCCTGTTCCTGCTTCCTGTTGCCTTCTTAAACCCTGACTCCTGACTCTTTCCCCTGAGATCTCCTGATCTGTGGCTCCGCTCTTGTTGCCCTGCTTCCCAGGTTATAACTAGCCCTGTTATCTTCTGTGTATGATTTTGCTGTTTGCACTTAGTTTGGCTATTATTTGTTACTTGCGGGTGGTGGTGGGGTTGCTTGTATTTATGTGATTTGGGTATGTCTAATAAACTATAGTTCATAAGCATTGTTTGGTGTGTTCACGTATTTGGGTCCTAAGTATAGATACCTGCATGCGGTGTGGGGACACCCGTGTACACAATCATAATAGACACAACAAGAGGCTAGAAGAGAGGCAGTTTAATCTTAGACTGCGCAAGTGTTTTTTTTACTGTCAGAGTAGAGAACATTTTAGTGAGATCTGCTGATGGCACTGATAAATTCAAGAAACTCTTAGATTAGTTCACTAAACCTACAAGGATATGGGAACTACTAGAACCAAATATTTCCAGACACCTGCACTGGCACACACACAGGTTGAACTAGATGGACCTCTGTCTTCATTCAACCTCACCTACTATGTTACTATGTTACCAAAACAAACTGATAAATAAGCCACAAAATGCACATACAGTACCTACTGTATGTGTACTTAAAGTATATGTAAACTCAGTTACTAAAACTTCCCATAAGCTTTAACAAGCTGATGCAAATTCAAAAAATCATTTTCATTACTTTTAAATCTGCAGATTTCGTTATACCGATTTCTGGTAATCTTGCCATGAAAGTTGCTGTTCAGGCACTTCTTGTTACCAAGTGACAATGCTCTGTCCCAGTCTTCAAATTGTTCTATTGTCTTTTCACCCAGTCACATGGGCTTACAATAAAGACTGCAAGCAACTGTTTCAATGAACATAGAGGCATGATCTGCTGTTCTTACCAACAGAAAACCAGCCTTGATAAATTCCAAATATCCATGGATTGAGTAAATAGGTCTAAGACTGAGATGCAACAAAGAATAAAACTAGTTAAAAAGCAGTGTTTTATCTTTAAAAATAGCAAGTTTGTGATGTGCAGTTCTTAAGCACACTAAATGTTATTCAGTTAGTGTTTTTACATTTTTGGTACATCTGCGCTAATTTGCAAGCACATTTTTTTTGTGCATCCATTTTGTGTGCACAAAAAAAAATAGCTTATTATACTTTAGAGTAATGAAAGCTTAGTGAATCAGGTTTACCTGAGAAATGTTAGCATGTGAAAATAGACCCAAATAAGATAAAACAAATATTGACCCTATAATCTTTTATTTTACTATAGTTTGCAATGGTAAATTTGATCATAAAGATCCATACAACTCAAAATGGAAAATAAAAAGTGAGCGGTTCAAATACTTGAGAAATTTTCAGTTTCAGATGCATTCGATTTCCATTAGCTTTACTTTATCGCTAAGCTACAGTACCAGAAATAATGAAAACGTACTACATGCAAGAAACTCATTTTAGTTTCAATTAGCAGGAATCAGATTATTAACTTTGTGTGATCATTCCTATTCTAAATTGCCTTAATGTAAGCTTCTTGAAATTTAATACAACCTAGTCCCTATTTCTAACAAATATATGATATAAAAGCATGTAATGGACTGAGGACTTGTGAATGTTTATTATCTGGACTAATTTTAACATATAACGCCTCTTTGGCCCTTATTTTATAAATAGTAATTAAAGCTGTGAAATTAAGGCTGATAAAAAAATCAGAATTTATGGACCAATGCACACGATATGAAGTAAGACAATAGAATAATATAGAAAGTGTGCAATAGCTTAGCAATTTCTATTGAGGACATCATTAAGGATCCAGACTCTGGTAAGACCAGGTGACTACTGCTGGTATGTGCTGCACTTTTTGCATGTACCTTGTGAGGATGCTTTATGAAGTATGTTCTGGTATTTAAAGCATAACTAATACCAAAAAAAAATAATACATTAATACCCTAACTCCTAATAACATTAAAAATCCCACATAACTCAACAAGTAGCCTGTGTAATTAAATAAAAACTTCACAGCTATAATAGTAGTATAGAATGAATGTACTTAAAACCCAGAATATATACAAAATACCATAATCCTAATACCATTGGTGACTTATGATTATGGTATTTTGTATATATTTTGTTTTATTTATAACACCCGGGTCCTCCCAAAAAACTGCTCATGCCAAACACCATTTGGGATATATAAGTGCATTTATTTTATACTATATAATTTTATGCTATTGTAGCTGTGTGTGAATGTATATATTTGCATGTGCTTATTGGTTTAAATACTTTCATTAACTGGTATTTACATTTCAGGGGGCTCAATGAGTGATGTGGGGTTTTCAATTGTTTTTTTGGGGGGGGAGGGGTTAGGATTCTATGTCTTTTTCATATTGCAGTACAAAAAATGCTACATGTTTTTCACAAGCAGTGGGGATAATTGTTTATGAGGGGATTTTCTTGGTTTCATATCTAGCTTGCCCAGGTCAGCATGCACGGTGGTCTGGTTTTAGTTTAGGTTAGTATATTGTAGCTTGCCAGTCCTTTGATGTGGTGTCTTCCAGGAAGTGGAACACACTTCCTGTTTTAGGCTCTCTACAAGGAGAAATGTAGCCACCCTTGGACAGCAACAATTATCAACCTATTGAGGGGGTTTGTTTTAGAAGGACTATTAGATTTAGATGGACTTTTATGTGATTTACAAAGTAAAGTCTATGACTTTTTAAGCAGTTACAGAAATTTTTGGGATAAAGGTTTAGCTAGATAAAGTGCACCCCAAAACCCTGCAAGGGTGCCATAGTTGCCTTTTTTGTTGACTGGCAGCAGGACGAGCGGGGCACTTCAAAGAGTGTAAGGCCCACAGAGACACACAGTGGGTAGCTATGGTAGAAAGCACACCTTTGTTTCTCTCTGAGGTGCTGAGAACTCCAGCCTTGGATAATTCACCTAGGTTGGCAGATACAGTACCTGCAGCCTGACTTAAGAGATTGTAGATATAAAGGGAGATGAGACCTTAGGTCAAAAAATCTTGTCTCTCCCCACTAAAAATGACTTGGAGATTTACATAGTTACATACAGTAGTTACATAGTTACATAGTATTTGGGGTTGAATAAAGACATACGTCCATCAAGTCCAACCCATATAGTTCCATGCATCATCTCATTCTTAGGGATACTGGTATCCCTGGATATTACGGTCCCTCAAGAAATTGTCCAAACGTTTCTTGAACAAATCTACACTCTTGGCTGAAATCACTGCCTATGGCAGTGAGTTCCAGACCTTAACCGCTCTTACTGTAAAGAACCCTCTTCGCCCATTGTGCTGGAATTTTTTCTCCACCAACTTTAGGTGGTGGCCTCTAGTCTTTGTAATGGAGTTAATCTCAAACAGTTTGTTGCCAATGTTGCTGTCACCATTGAACATCTTGTACATGAAAATCATATCCCCCCTTAATCTCCTTAATTCCAGCGTAAACATGTTTAAGGTCAGAAGCCTTGTCTCATAGCTCTGGTCCTCCATTCCCCTAATTAGTTTTGTTGCCCACCGCTGGACTCTCTCCAGTTCAAGGACATCCCTTCTCAGTACCGGCGACCAAAACTGGACCGCGTACTCCAGATGTGGCCGAACCAACGATCTATATAGAGGCACAATTATAGACTTGTCCCTGCAATACATCCCCTTCTTAATACAGGACAAGACCCTGCTAGCTTTGTTTACCGCAGCTTGGCACTGCAAGCTACCATTCAGTTTGTGGTCTACAATGACCCCCAAATCTTTTTCTATTTCTGAATTCCCTAGCGGCATACCCATGATTGTATA